>NC_058416.1:33244038-33544038 GCF_002201575.2 Neomonachus schauinslandi | reverse complement strand
GTGGCTGAGATCAGAGTCTCTAAATGAGGGTTTACTGTCAAGAATTCTAATTTCTGTTCAGCTCACATGAATTTCTTCCTTGAGTAACCTTCCATAGTGTTTGTGATATGCTATGAACCACATATTTTACTGCTTTTAAATTTTTGCCTTTCCTGATTTCTAACTTTTACTGTTTCTTAAAACTTACCTGCTCATTCTAGAGCAGTGGTAGAGATTTCTTTATTTGTATCTCTGTTGCCTCCATTTTGAGAATGAGCTTAAAACAGGTGCTTGAGATGTCCTTAGAAGGATAAAATAACCAGTCTTGTGAGGGGAAAAAGTGGTTTAATGGTGGTATAAATATGTTATGAGAATATCAGGATGTGGCTTTATGCACAATGGGGTCAACCGTCGATGTACTACAACAAGCTTTTGTGGTGTGCCTATAATGTAGAAGGCATTGTGTTAGGTGCTGTGTCAGGGGTAGGGCACAAACATGAAGAAAACATGGTTCTTCAACCAGGTTTTTTGTTGTTGTTGTTTTTTTTTATTTTATTATGTTATGTTAATCAGCATACATTACATCATTAGTTTTTGATGTAGTGTTCCATGATTCATTGTTTGCGCGACCAGGGTTTTCCACTCAATTGAGAAAGAGCCACTCGCTAAAACAAACGTCACAAAACACCCTTAAATTCAAAGGAAGATATGATTAGTATCCAAACACAACAATTGTTAAGGCTAAAAGTAAAGGTAGATAAAAATTCTAAAGGGCAATATTTTAGCAGGACAGTAAAAAATGATTAGGCAAACCCACTTTCTACAATATGGAAGCCAACATATCTGGTTAAAAGTAGGAAGACAAATGCAGGTACCAACTGGGATGGTTAGCCTAAATGGTACCAGAAATCTGTATATTTTGAAGTATCTTAAATTCTCAATCTTTATTTCACTATTTGGTGACCCATAAGCAACATCATTCATGACTGACTTGGCCATAGAAATATTCAGTGTGTTTAGATTAATCAGTTCGTCAAGGTTGTTTCCTGGGGATACACACTTCTGTTTTTAATAATCTATATTTAAGCTATTCCAGGGACATGACATTATGTCAAAAACAACCTAATAGAATGATGTTCACTGCTTTCCAGAAGGCACTCCCCATTCCACGTTTAGGTATTTTTGCTGACCAAATTGACATATATAGAAATGTCTTTAACATTTAAAATAGGCAAAGGTTAGCCAGAGTTCAATCAAGCTAGTGGTGAAAGATCAATCTGACTCAGAATTCAGATGTTGGATAACAGAGCTTGCAATTTCCTCTCTGTCTCTCTGTGTCTCTGTGTCTCTCTCTGTCTCTCTCTTACGTTCCGTTAGAGACCAAATGAGATAAACTGACCCATTGCTTGGGGACAAACATTAAATGGTTTATCTGGGCAGCCCAATCACCTACAGCCAGAGTGGAGAACTGGCCTAAATAATGAAGGTGTGTGTCATTCATCTCTTTGTCTGACTCCTGGTAACCTTGACAGTAATGAGTGGAGACATGCTGATTTGTATACACTCAATAATTCAAGGTGTTTGCTTATCTTTCCTTGTCAGATGCTGCTCATCCCAAGTCTATGTTACCATCTAATTAGCCTTTTTTTCCTACTTTGCTTTTCCATAAAGCTTTCTTTTTTATTTCATGAATTTAATTTGCAACCAGCTTCGCTCTTATCAAATGTTGCACTTATTTCATTTGTTAACATGTTTTTTTTTTTTAGTTTCTTATTCATACCCTTGATATGCCCCCCATTTTTTATTCACCCTCAACGTAATAATCCATTTGATTTTGCTTTCTAAAATATAAATGAAGTATTTGTATTAAAAATAGTATTTCTTAACTGTGCTTATTAAAATCAGATGATATGTATTTTTGCCTCCAAATTCTTTCTCTGGCATATTTTCATCAGCATTTTTGGCTTTTCGTGCTCTTCATAAAGGACTGTGTTTTTTCTCCTATTTGAGGTCTGATACTGGTTCTTGTAAGTGTAAATAGTAGAACTGATTATTAGTATTTCTGGTTCTCCCCTTTCTGAGTCTTCAAGGAATCAGCCTCTCCCAAACCCTTGGTCTTGGCATCTCCCTGTGACTCGCTTTTACCAATAAAATGTAAGAAGTGGTAGAAATATATAATTGCTTGTGCAAGAATCTCCTGTATAATTCTCTCCCCTGCCTCAGTGGCTATGGAGACAGGGCAAAGCTGGGCTTTCACATGGAGAACAGTTGCCCTGGGGAAAGCAGGATCTGCTAGAAACTCTGAGCAAATGAAGAGTAAGCCTTTGTAAGTTTAGGTCATTGAAATTTGGGGAGTTGTTATTTTAGTGATTTTAATCAGTAGTCTGGGATAGGGAGAAGAGTCCAGGGTGAACTGAACTCAACTTCAATGTACAGAGGTGGCTGGGCAATTTAAAGAGACAGTTAAGGAATAGGGAGGGGTGGGTGGGGGTTCAGTAGTCAGGGAAACAGAACATTATAAAAAGTGAGAAGGAATCACTGGTCCATATGAAACCCATCTTCTTTATGCCTCAACACATTTCTTGCTTGTTGTTTTATTGGCTTACAGCCTTGCCTTTTCCATATCCTAGGATCCTTATGTTCTACTCTTTTGCTGGTCCATTCCATCCCACTTGGAATTCATACTTTCATGAAGCTTCTGTAGCACTCAGAATGTTCTGTTTCCCTGACTACGACTACACTATCGCAGATTACTGATTAAAATCTGTCCTTACCACTACACTAGTATCAACTTTGTTTATCTTTGACATAGTCTAAGTCGAAAAACATGTATGCAGATGGCATGGGAAGAGTGAAAATTCATGGTATCAAGTGTGGATTATTTTTCTAGTACTCAATATTGTAATTTCAAATCTATCACCTGGCTTTCTAGTAAGGGCACCTTCAACCCTCCACCACAGTTGTCATGCACTGCTACCTTCCTGGCCCTCCCTGCTGAAAGGTGAGAATGAGATATACCCCCTTTGTTTGGATTCTAGCCTCTTGAAATTTCCATTTCCGCTACAGTCTAGCCATCTTTTGACAACAGTTAAAAACACTTAAAGTGCAGAAAACGATGATCTAAAATCCACCATAGTTAAAACTTTGGAGGTCTTAGGTGACTTTGAGAATTTATTTCCTTTAAAACTATAGAAAATGGTTCTGTAAATGTGCTTTCTTTCCCATGTTGTATAGTATAATGGAAATTGTAGCTGTATACACAATGGTTTGGACCAGTTAATTCAGACTAAAAAAAAAAAAAATTAGAAACATTCTGACACAGGGACGCACTTCACAACTGGGCCCTGAGGGTAGTTTATATGTTATCTCGCTCATCCCTTTCATCTATATTTTTGAGAATGACACTGGTTTCTTTTCATCCTTCCTGCTCATATCTTATATGTTTCATATATATTTTAGGACATTAATATTTCTGGAGGAAATATATTCATTTTCTTTTTCAGAAACAAACTCACTATGGTCTTTGGAAAAAATGCTGGAAATGGTGGTTGGGGGCTATAAGTGATACTTGAGTTCCCTTTCTCTCTTAAGTAAATCTGTCCTACACGCCACCATGATTGAATCCTATGATCCAGTTGAGTGGAAAAGCAAGTGACTCTTCACTGTCTGTCTGCTATTTCTCACTTTAATTATTCCCCACCCCAACGTACCTAGTGCTTGTGTTTGTGCTCAAACTCACATGTACTAGAAAGAAAACAAGCCATGTTTCATCTTTGTTGAAACTATCTTTAATCAGAGTGATGTTTTTGCCTTTCCAACATTCAAAACCTTAAAATTCACTCGAAGCCCTGACTTTATTTTGCAAGATGCTTTTGATCAGCTGGACACAGGCTCACCATTTGATTCGAACTAATGACCCAAGTCTCAAGTGCTCCATCTATTAGACCTGCATAATCATCCAGCTTAGCTGCACATTGTCCATTTTAATTAAGGGTGTGCTACACCCATTAGAGAAAGTTTATGAGCCAGAGGCTGAACTTATTTGTGCATGTACCAATCCCACAAATGGAGCTTTAGCACCTCCAAAAGAGTAAGAATAATAATAAAAATAACAATAATAATGATGAGAGTTGTGTCTCCTTGAATACCAACCTCCTGCTAAGTGCCCTTTCTCTGTTTGAATTTCTTGCTAATTCAATGCCATTAAAATAGATTCTCTTAAAGACTCTGTTCTGTCAAACACAAAAAAGAGAGATATATAGAGTGTGGGATTTAATTATCACTGCTCTATATCTCCAAATGTGAGTTTTTCTGAGTAATAATTGCCCAAGTTTGTCTTCAAAAGGCATTTTAATAGTGCTAATACTAGTAAATATTGCTCATTTTGATACTGATGTGCCGTTTTAATGGTTCCCACGGTTTCTAAAAGTCATTTCTTATCGTTTTACTGTAGAAAGAATCTTACTTTAATTATGTCATAATTGTTTGGAAGCCATAGAATCTTAATTAATGCCAGTGGCTTCAAGGCACAAACCAAATGTAGAGTTTATATTCATGTTTGTTTCTTCATCTCTTCCTGCCTGAGAAGAGGCCCCCCATGAGATTTTTCAAACTACAGACATTCATAGATGTTTTTAAAAGACTCTGGTGATGTCACTGCTTTATTTTTTTAAGTCAGATTTTCTCAGCTTCACCTCAGATTCTAAAGGTTAATAAGGAATCAACATTCTATCTTCACAGGGAAATCTTTATCTCGAGAATACAGTTGTTCACTCTCCATGGTAAGAGCAGAGTCCTCTGATTGCTTGTTAGGTGAATGGAATGAACTCCAAATGTCTTCCCTTGGAATTCTTTGACTGCCACAAGACAACTGCACTTTCTTCTCCTGAAAAATCACCTCCAGGTAGCATACCACCAACTTGTTCTGTTGATAATTTCCCACCAATGCATTTGCTCACTCTCTTCCCTGTACCTGGAATCCTGTTGTGTCCAATTTCAAGTCCCAGAGCCTCCCCTGTCAATCACACCAAAGCACAGATTAGTGTACTCCACTCATTTGGCTTCAGGAGTCACATGTTGTCTTCATCACATTCATGATTCTTTTATCTCTTAAAATCACTTTACAGGAAAGATCATGTCTTAAAAGCCTTTGAATTTTCCATGGCATTTTGCATAAGGCCTTGCTTGAAGCAGGTATTCCTTAAATACTGGTTTAGTGACTGCTTGTGGACTTTCCCCTTAGGACCTAGCAAGGCTTTGGGGATGCATCTAGAAAACATATCTCTGCTTGGTACCAAAGAATCAGCCTACCAATTTATTCTCCTAGAAGCAGAATCTGTAAGTGACTGAGAGATTACATTTTCATATACTTAATAGAAAGAGGAAACTCGTGCCCAGAAAATTAAATGATATTTCCCAGGATCCCACAACCAGTTAGTAGCAGAGCTGTACCTAGATCACAGGTTTCCTGACTCTAAATGCTAAAGTTTTCCCTTTTAATTTTCACAAGTATCACATCAATCACTTCGTTTAGCTCTTCCAAATATCCCATCTGATTGTCTCAGTCAAATGCCCATTACGCATCCTAGCTGGTAAGCAACAAAGAGCTATATGGAAACCATTGCTAATATAACATCTCATTTTCTCTTTAGTTTCAATCTCCTATACAAACATTCAAATAACAACAATTCATTTATCTGAATTGATTGGCAGAAGGCTCAAAAGCCTAAGTTTTGACTGAAATAGGGAGGGAATTTGCACATGGGCCCCTGAGGAGTAAGGGAAGGGAATGCAGTAAGGAGCAGGGAAAGAGGAAAACAGAGAGGGCAGCATGACTTCTGAACTTTGTTTAGCTCCATGACCTGATGCCTGAGTATAGCCAATAGAGTTGTTGATGTCATATGAGGAACCAGCAATCCTATGGAAGTCAACATGAGAAATGTTGCAGAAATGTGACAAAGAGGGACAATCTCCCTATTCTCTTAGAAAATAGCCCAGATGAGGGACTGTACAATTTAGTGAGTGTGGAAGTAGTAGGAGTTAGCCCTATCATCCGAGACATGGCATTGTCATGGTTGGCCGTGCTCATCACAGCAGCAATCAGGCCCCATGCAACTTAACTCGGGTGAGATAAAATAAGAAAGGCCTAAAGAACATGGCAGACATCACACAATGCAGTAACAGACTGAGCAGACCAGTGATGTGCCCTTGGGAGAGGTATTTTCAGATAGTTGTAGTTAGGGAAATTTCTAATACATCTATTCTGATGACCTCCTTCTACCCACAGGTTCTTCTGTTTGTATTTCACCCTATAATTAATATCCAAAAATGTACTGAGAGTTAGAGTAGACCCTGAGAACAGAGCCGCGGAAATGGTCAGATTTTTCTCTTTAGTACTCCCAATTACCTTTGTTGCTATTATGGCAAAATTAATCTTTACCTTAATATGCCTCCCGAGGATAATGTCAGCCTGGCTGTTCTGTGGGTGAACAGCAATGCTGGGATAAAGGAGGCTCCTAGAGTTCTAAATAGTTTTTTATCATCGGTTCTCAACTGCTATATTTGTGATCCTGGAACAAACATCTCTTTGAGATGAATTAAAGAGTTTGCAGATAGAAAACCTATAATCATAATTGCTATCGTCAATGGAAGTCCTTGACGAGGATCACTGTTGAAAACTGTTGGTACACAGGATGGCATCTGAAACAAAGTGGTATCTGAATCAACTTTGGTGAACAGGTATATGAGAATTATTATGAGCACATTTTTGGCCTGTTATCTTTTCTCATGTTTACCATCCATTATCTGCCTTTGTTCTGGTTCATGCTAGTCTTTTTATAATCCTTTTTAAAAAATACAAAATCAATACAACTTTAATTACAAAAAGCCCGTGGTGCCTCTTGAAAAACAGGACAAACAAAAAAGGACATTTTGAAAAGGGGCTAGTGATCTAAGAAGCCTCACCTCAGGCTATCCTATTTCTAAGGGGTGATGTTGTTGATCTGTTGGTCCCATTATGATGATTTACACATCCATATCTGGCACCTTTTGTTCTTCAGCAGGCTTTGTGTATGGTAAATGGAGAATTGCATACCAACCAGGGGTTTGACATTTACAGTGCTTTGTAGCATAAGATAGAGTCACATCTGGGCAAACATTGTCCCTGGTGGTTAGCGGCTCATATCATCTGTGCGTAGTCTGGCTGCCAAAATGATGAGCACTCATTAGAAATGTCCCATTTACTCTCAGAGCCAAATAAAAGCACAAACTAATCTAAAATGAACATTCACAGGGTGTGTGTATGTGTGTGTTCAATTTGTGCTGGCTTCTTCCAGGGGCATAAGGCGGCTTGTTTTTCCTTTGAATATTGTTTATATCAATGGTCTGAATCAATGTGAGTGTAAAAATGTAGAAAACCTAATCCTTGATCATGTGCCTCAGTCTGAGCCGAGGGACATTATACAAAATAGTCATATCAAACTCTTTTGCTGATATTTAATGTGTAGATGCTACACATTAAATTAAAACCTTTGTTCACTGCTTGACACAGCCTCAGGTTTATGAAGACCCTTGGAGATTTTTTTTTTTCCGGAAAATGAGGAAAAAGTAGGCTTTCTCAGAGCAACTAGACTTTTTGTGTGATTGGTTACTTGTTTGTGTTACATCTACTGTCAGTTAAGTACCTGATCATGAATCCATCTTCGGGTTGGCTATTAGGAAGGTAAGACATACAACAACCCATTAAAAGGACTGTAGAGAACTTCACAGCAAACACTTCTGTGTATTAATCTCATCCTTGAATTTATCTTATTTTCTACCATGATTTTATGTCTTCTTATTTTTTCTCTTCTCCATGCATTTATCTTACAGAATTTTGAGTAATTTTGTTAGTCACTTAAAATCATTTTGGGAAAAAGGTAGATATAAATACCTAAAACAAATAAAGTAAAACAAAACAAAACCAAGAAAGTAGTCTCTGACTCAAAGAACCTATAAATTACTTGTAGAGACTATATAAATTTAGAGAAAGATAAAGATATAAGGAAGTCTTTACTGAGTGCCAATACATTGTAGACATTTAAAGCAATAGTACCTGAGAGGATGGGAGATTAATCTGGGTTGTAGGACTCATGGGAAATTAAGAGTTGGGATGGAATCTAAATACTGGATCTCTAGTCAGTTATATGATACTGAGCGTGACATGAACACCCAGGCATGATACCATATGTGACATAACAGTGAAGGAGGATGCTCCTAGTTAGGCAGATTGAGAAAGTTAGAGGTTTTAAATATTCAAAATTTCTTGTTATTCTCACGGTCTTCACTTAGACCCTCCTTGGTTTTATTTTAGACACAGTTTCAACATACTTCTTTTTGTTTCCTCAGTTCACAGCAGATTAGAGGCAGGAGGAACACTGACAACATGAAGTGGCAGCTTGATAAGAGTAGTGGAGAGGAAGCGAAGAGCAGAGGCAGGGCTCCTACACTGAGCAGCTGTGGGCTGTCCCCACTGGACAAGCACACCTCACAACCCAGCAGCCCTGAAAGCAACATTGTTAATGTGCCAGTACCTGATTTTGCAAGAAATGGGTTTATATGTTATTAAATCAAGTTTGGATAAGGAGATAGGTCATATGTAAGATATTGAAAAACACAGATAAAATAATCAGAAAATTGCTCTGGACAGATGAACAAATCCAATTCCACTAGTACTTCTGTGACCATGTTCAACTATCACCAATATAATGATGCCATTCTTGAGGCCATTGCTATTATTATAAAAATGTTTCTACCTAAGTGTTCATCAATAGATGAATGGATAAAGAAGATGTGTTGTGTGTGTGTATATATACATACGTATGTATATCTATGTACATATACACATATATAATGGAATATCACTTGGCATAAAAAAGAACAAGATCTTGCCATTTGCAGCAACATGGGTGGACCTAGAGGGTATAATGGTGAGTAAAATAAGTCAGACAGAGAAAGAAAAATACCATATGGCTTCCCTCCTAGGTGGAATTTAAGAAATAAAACAAATGAACAAAGGAAAAAGGAGACAAACAAAATAGCCTTAAATACAGAGAAAAAACTGGTGGTTTCCAGAGGGGAGGTGGGTAGGAGGATGGGTGAAATAGATCAAAGGAATTAAGAGTACACTTATCTAGATGAGCACTGAGTAATGTATAGAATTGTTGAAATACTATATGCCTGAAACCATTGTAACACCATGTGTGAATTACACTTACATTTAAATGAATGCATGAGGGATGAATAAACAAATAAATAAAATGTTTCTACTGTCCCTTCTCCACAATTGTATCCCCAGTACCCCATGGTAATTTCAGACAAATGGTTCTTTTAGTTTCTCATTCTTCCAATTTTATAACTCTGCAGCCCTGATCTCAGTTCTCAGTTGATGGCAGCTGGAGAGGGCCAGGATTTAGGGCATCAACTCACCTCATTGCCTTCAGCACTGACACTTTATTGTTGAATCAACCCTTCTTTCCCAGGTGAGACTTCTGTGCCTTATGCATCATTCTTCAGTTCTCCACCCTAGGCCAACATTTCTCCAGATCAACAAAGATATAAGAATTGACCTTTCGATTTAGCAGCTTGGTAGTTATTGACAACTTTGACAAGAACAATTTGGGGTGTGTTGGGGACATCTGCTTAGAGTAGCATAAAAAGTGCATGCATCAGGGACATGAAGGTGGCAATCTAGGCAATGTTTTTGAAAGTTTTGCTCTGAACGGAGAAGAGAAATAGAACAGTAGCTAGAGTAGGATAGGAGCATTCAGGAGGCTGGTTTGGTGGTGGTTGTTGTTATTGGTGTCCGTTTTCTTTTCAGATTATGACATGTCCTGAGACTTACAGAAATGATCCACTAGCAAGGAGAAAATGGTGGTACAGGAATGAAGGCTTTGAATAGCTGAGAGGGACCTAGTGACAAGGGGGAGAGCAAAATAGGAAGCCACAGAAACATGGGGGCAAGGACGAATGGGGACAAAAGTCTACCTCCCAGAGGGCTGTCCCCTGCGAAGTTCTCCTCTTGTCCTCCCAGGGTTTCTCACCTGGAGGAGACATGCCAGTGAGGTCACGTATGAGGGATAGGGATGATAATTGGACTCTGCACATCTTGGAATTCCAGTTGACACAACTTGATCAGGTTAATTTTATTGGTACCAAAGTCTATTTTCAAAGTCTATTTCGGAGAAAGAAAAAAAAAGTTTGAAGAAATAGAGCAAGCTGGAATGAGAAAGCAAAGGAGATTAATGGGCTCATTTTCTCCCTTTTTGTAAATACAGTTTGAAATCCTACCAAAAACAACCCAGACCGAAAATAAACCAGAGCACTGGAAACTCACACTGGCAATTCAGTTGTTAGTTAAAAACAGTCACTGGTGTTATGGATGAGGGTCACGGCACCAGCACACCGAAAGGAGGGAGGAGAGAGGAAGGAGAAGACAAGAACGGACTAGGGCGCTGGGAGGAGAGGAGCATGGAGGAGGAAAGGAAGATAGAGGAAAAGAAAACAAACAGAAAGAAATGGAGGAGAGGACAGAAAGGGTAAATAGCCAAGAGGGATAAGAAAGAGGTTTGCAGTTGTAAATGGTTTTTATTCCTTTCTCCACACAAATGCCAAGCAGAGCAGTGATTTGCTCTTAGATTAAAAGGCGGCAGCAGCCCAGCCTCAGAGGGTAGTGTGATGTTTGGTCTGGTGTCTTGCTCCCCAGATAGAATCACTATACAAAATAAAGACAAATGAATAATGTTGGTTTTTTTTTTTTTTTTTTTTTAATGGAGAGAGCCTTTGAGTTTGGCTCAGAGACAATGGCCTGTGGTTGCATCTGATTATAACTCATCCCCATGGGGGCAGAGATAGCTGTTGTAAATGTCTGAGTAATTATGAGCTTCTTTAGCAAGATGAACTCTGTGATTATAAATGACACTTGGCATTTGCCCATTTTGTAGCCTTTCTCATTTGAAAATCATGGAGTTATTTTTATATTATAACTAGATTCATATGTGTCCCTTTAGGGTACATACCAGTGAGTGTTCCTTTTCTTCCTTTTTCCTTCTCTTCCTTCCTTCCTTCCTTCCTTTCCTTCTTTCTTTCTATTTTTTTGAAAATGGGCGGGAAAAAAAATGGGCAGGGATGGGGATGAGGGTGCAGTCATTTGTAATACTGTCATCCAGATAGGCAGGTATTATCAGAACTTGAGTTACTATGTGAGACCAGAGCTCTTGAAGCAGACCAAAGGATCAAAGTAGGTGTGGCTATACGTTAGCTCTCTCAGAAAACAGGGACTATCATTTGGAAGTTAGGCTAAATGTTACCCCAGAGTCCAAAGATTTTCCTATTCCCTGAAGGCAGAGCCATTTCTACTTCCAAGCAGTCTTCAATATAACCTGACTTGAGAAACAGTGAAGGTCTCCCCAATTGGAAAACGTCCCTTCGCTGGCTATAAGAGATTTGCACTTCACCCATTACTTCAAGATAAACCCCTGAAGGGCATTAATTGTGTGTGTTGACAATTTAAACTATCACCATCCATTAAGACTTAGTGCGACTTGGTCTACAGAATTTGCTTCAGCCACTTTATAGGAAATTGAGAAGATAGGGACACTGAGCAGATTACGTGTGTGTGTGTGTGTGTGTGTGTGTGTGTGTGTGTGTGTGTGTGGTGGGAGAGAAATGCCTGAAACACGATTGGGGAAGTGAGAGCCAAAAGGAACTCTGAGGGCTCTGGACATGAGAGGAAGAAGGAAGCAAACAGGAAGTAGTCGATGCTGTGAACTGGCTCTGACCAGCACCAAGTCCAAAGTGACTTCCATGTCAGTAATAGCCCAGTGCGTTTTTCTATACACTTTTGACTGAGAAGAAAACAGAATAATAAGATGCTGCATACTATAAGGCAGGGTTGGAAATCTCAGAGTCTTCATATTCTTGGCTCCTCCTGCCCTCCAGCACTGACTGATAACTTTTACCAGTTGGTGTCAGAACTCTCCCAGCTCCATTCCTTTCCTTGTCCCAGTGTGAACCTATGTCTGCCAGATAAAACACCAGACACCAGGCTCGATTTGAATTTCAGGTAAAAAATGAATATTCATATGTATTCATATATATGAATATATATATTGGTATGAGTATGTCTCATGCAATATTTGGGACAGATTTATACTAAATTTTTTTGTTTTTGTTTATCCAACATTCAAACTTAACTGATGGCCTATATTTTTATTTGCTAAATCTGTCAATCCTACCAGAGTCATTCTATCTCAGTAGAATAAAACAGCTCATAGAACTGGTCTGGCTATAGGTTAAAAAAATTCACCTTTGGGCTGTTCCTTGACTTGTGTGCACTGATAGTCTCTGATCTTCCATATGCCAGACTCTGATCATCAGAGCTGCCTCCGGCCTCCTGCCTGGGACTCCCAGGACTGCCTGCCTGCTGATACTTTGGCCTTCCAGTCAGGGAATCATCCAGCTCCTCATCCTGGGCTTACTGGCCTGGCTCTGTCCTGTTGCCAACAACTGGAGCAAAGAATACAAATGAGTGGAGAAGACAAGATGGGGGGGTGGCTTCTAGAAGTCTTAATTTCCTTCATCAGATACTTAAAGCTAATTCACCTCTTTAACTCACAAGGTTGTTAGAGTGGCAAAGCTCTTTGCAAATTTTAAAGAGACATAAAATAAGATTCCATGACTGTCACCCTGATGTAAAATAAACATTGGCAAATTGTTTAGTGGAGAAGGAAG
Organism: Neomonachus schauinslandi; assembly: GCF_002201575.2. Lineage (NCBI taxonomy): Eukaryota > Metazoa > Chordata > Mammalia > Carnivora > Phocidae > Neomonachus > Neomonachus schauinslandi. Next base: position 33,531,291 of record NC_058416.1, on the reverse strand, counting down.
GTGAAAGAAAACATTTCTGCATGCTTACTCACTCACAGTCCTCTAGGCCCTAAAACTGTGCAAGCTGTCTTTTCTTTCCTAGTCGTCTTGCCTTCATCTCCCCTTGAGAATGACCCGGTTTACCTTGTCACAGGGTAAAGCTCAGTTTTGGCAATCAGCAAATGTCTTTACTATTCAAAATTGCTGTAGCAGCTGCATTTCACTCTCCTGCTCAGCAAGCAGGTTCCTGGTCAAGTTCAAAAAAGGAGCCATACCTTCATTTGTGGGATGCTGTGTTGAAGTCAGACTTCAGAGACATGGCTTTGTGCAGCCTCCTGGGATTTAGCAAGGCCTGAATCGCCGTGACCTCAGTGCCCTTACAACATCACAGAAAACACCGTCACGGTGCCCGCTAATTGGTCACCTTGATGTCAGTCACAGCACGGAGATCAAGGACAGAGCCGGTCCTGGAAAGTGAACTACACACGCTCTCCGAGGTGGTCTCTACAGGTCAGGCTAGCGTCCTGCTGAGAGCACAGTGCGAGGGAACCTTACCCTGGGACTACTTGAAACATGGCTGTGCTGAGCAGGAACAAAGGACAGGTGGCCTCACGAGTGACCCTTTCCTCACCACCTACAAAGTCCAAATTGTCAGCCTTTCACACCTATTATGCTTCCATTATCTGTGGAAAATACTAAGTGCCATGCCCTGGATCTAACATGCACAGAGCAGGCTCTTGAAATTAGTTTCTGCTTATTGGTTTTAAAAATTATTAAGATTATTTTATTTTTAAGGTAGCAAATCAATCAAAGACTGCTGGGGTGTTACAGGCAGGGTGCATTTGAGAATATCACTGTAATAATAATCAATTTTTTTAGAGTCCAAATGCAATGTATTTTTGTGAGTAACTTACACAGCAGTAGGTGGAAGGAAAAGAGATGTAGAGAATAAATCAAATACAGCTTTCTCTTATTTCTCTTGGGTTGAATGCATTTGTGGGTTACCATTCTCATCCCTTTAACCAGGCATTTTAAATGGTAAGAATGACTGGGAATAAGTAGAAATTCTAAAATTCTAATAAAAAAAATAAAAAAGGAGAAGAAAGAATAAAAATAGTACTAACCACTGTGGAGGGTAAGGTTTATTCTGTGGTTCAATTTATCAAATGAAATATTACATGCAGTCCATTTAGGTAATATGAGTTCTTTCTCTAAGGGTACCCATCTTCCTCTGCCCCCAGTGCCAGGCCCAGGAGCCTCTACAAAGATTTATTTCTGTTCTTAACATGGGGACCAGTGATGCAGGGATGCAAGACAAACAGAACAGAGGACACACTTTGTCAAGTAATGGTTTAGGCAGCCACGATCATAAGAACCTACCTAGAGGGTGCCTGGGTGGCTCCGTTGGTTAAGCGACTGCCTTCGGCTCAGGTCATGATCCTGGAGTCCCGGGATCGAGTCCCGCATCGGGCTCCCTGCTTAGCAGGGAGTCTGCTTCTCCCTCTGACCCTCCCCCCTCTCATGTGCTCTCTCTCATTCTCTCTCTCAAATAAATAAATAAAATCTTTAAAAAAAAAAAAAGAACCTACCTAGAACTCTTAAAGATAGAATCCACTGAAAACAGTAAGGACCAAAGTCTTGGATGCCCTGTCAGATAAATGAGGAAGAAGTGTGAATTTTTCTATGTAGACATAAGAGGGGACTTAAATATCTTTTGAGTAACTTAAAAAAGGCAAAATGTTTTGGGAGTTGTGTGGGTATGTCGTGATTTCCCCTTCCAGGGGGTTCTGTATTCTAGGATTGGATGAGGACCACGGGGAGTACAACAGCCAATCAGTGTACAGATCCAGTTGAAGGGGGGCAGAAAACTCAGCCTGTCACATAGCACTAAAAGGGCAGGCCAACTAGGAAGTTGAGGCACTGTATACATGTGTTACTGATTCATGGGGTAACAGTGACATTTTTAAGGAAGACTCTCCTTGATGGAAAGTAGTTCACTAAAGCAAAATAAGGAGAAATAATACAGGAGCTAGGAGGAAGAATCAGGTTGTTTATAATTCTAAAAAATCAGACTAAATGGAAGAATTAGATTTTCTGTTTCTCCATCTTCTCCTTACTGTGGTCAATTATCAAAAATAGGGAGTGGAACAGGCAAAAAGGGGACCAGGGGGAGAAAGAGCAATTGGGAAATCATTTGTGCCTGCCTTTGTCAACTGAGAACTGCAGCAACTAGTCAGGGACAGTATACATTATTCTGAATACAACCTAGTACAGACTGGGCTGAGGACAAGGAAGAGGACAGCTAGAACCCTGGAAGGCTCTCTCGCCGAATCGCAGACATGGTACAGACTGAGAAGAGTTGGCTGACTTGCTTAACTAGTTCAACTAGCTTGCTCAGTACCTTTCTATCTCTACCATTCTGGGATAGCAGATTCAAGAAGAGATTTCAAAGAAGGGCTAAAGAGACACTTGAGAAATTGTTTTGGAGTATGACTCCATTCTAAAAGGGACCTGGAATTCCAATCTTAATAAAAGCTTAGGTAACTTCCTAGTATGTGGGAATGAAATAAAGGGGCCTGAGGGCTAAGTCCTTGTTTCTCATGCAAGAGGACTATTGAGGGTTCATCTTCTCAAATGTGAACTCCGCTGGGTAATCAGTCATCCCCATGGTAACCCAGCAGCTTTTAATTGTCTTTAATTAAGGGGCCACAGAGGCAATCAGCTACATTTCTAGCACATTAATGAGGGAAGCATGAAGTGCAAAATGGCTGCCAGAGGTAGACAGTGCTTATACAAACTAGGACTCCTGGACGGATTTCTGAGGGCAAGTGTGATACGCAAGTGTGGCACATCCTTGAATCTGCAGGGTCAGGAAACTCTGACTCAAGAGGAGAAAAAAAAATAAAGAAAATTCAATGTCTGGAAAAAAAATATGAGAAATACATAAAAGAACAAAGGGGATCTTCTTGGTTAAATTAATTTAAAATAAAGATTTTGTAATCTGTACCTGGAATTCTTAAAAGGTAAAGACTGAGAAAAAAGACAAAGTGAACAAGTTAGATGAAGCTAAAGAGTGACTTCACCAAAATCCTGATACTGAATTACAAAGTAAAATTGGAAAATTGTGGCTCTTCAGTTCATTTTAAAGCTTGCCTGCTTTAAGTAGCTGTCTTGGATTACTACAGTGCATATTATTCACTCTTTGAAAAAATTTACTATAGTATTTACAACCTGCACTTTTGTTTGTCTAAGTATAAGTGCCCATGTATGCTTTATTTGGGAGATAGAGCACCCTGACTCCTTGGGACAATTTAAGAATTGATTTTGTACATATTTTCACCCTCAGTTATCACTGCATCTCTCTGATTTTTATGCGGCATATGCCTGAACCAGCTTGTGTAGTGAAGACACTGGGCAGTAATGCCCAGCCTGGGTCCTGTCGCCTACCTTAGCAGAGTCAGGCTGGAACCTGCATCGTCTGAGTGGGATTCAGGGTTCTGCCCACTACCACCTGTGGCCCCAGGCAGGGGTACACCCAGTATGTCTGCTGCATCCTCTTGGCCCTTCTGAGCGCACTATGGAGAGTCAACACAGATTTTGACCGAGTTCAGAAAGAATAACTTCAAATGAAAGACCGTGGTGCTGAGATGAGGCGGGAGGAGGAACATTTTCACTAAATTTGAAAAAAATGTAAATATGGACTATGGGATCATTTCTTTTCATTCGCAGTCTCATTAAACAATCTTAGACCATAATGTTTAAAATGATATCCGGTTCCTTGCTAGGTACTTTGAGGATAATTTGGAAAACAGAGACCTTTGGGAGGGACTAAGGTTCTGTGTGAAGAATTACCAGGGGATGGACCGCTCCGATTCTTCACAAGGAGACTGTTGCCAGACTTGCTCATACATTCTTCCCCATAGATAATAAGACTTGTTTGCACTGGGGGCTGATGCTTAGCTAACACTTAGACATTTTTATTAATACCTATACTAAGCAATCAGTTCCCAAAAATCTGAAGTCAGCCACTATGTGCAAATCTAAGTTCTTTGACAGAAAGAAAGGAACAAAACAGGCCCTGTTTCCAAGGTGTTTATAGGTTAGTTGAGAGATAAAGCCCACATGGGAAAGAACACTAACAAAGCAGATGAACACTTGGAACAGGTTTTACAATTTGTATATTTAGACTTAGCAGGCCTGCTGGCAATTTTTATGTGCTGGCTTTTCAGGCATTATCTCATTTCATTTTCATAACAGTCCAGGATGTAGATATAAATATCATTCACATTCTCATCAGATGTAAATACAATCAAGTTCATCTTCTGCTGAAAATTCTACAATAGTTTCTCTTCTCATGCACAGTAAAGCAAAGTTCTTACTCTGACTTCAAAGCCCATTGGGTGGAATCCAATCTTCCTCCTCCACATCCTTCCTAAGCCCCTACTCTTGACCATCTCCTACCACCCTCTGCCTTGCTCCCCGCACTCTGGATGCAATGGCCTTGGTACACCCAGAGAAATATCAAGCGTGTTCCCACCACAGGCCTCAGTGCTTCCAGAATCCACACTGGACTCTTCAAGTCCTTCAGTTCTCTTCTTAGACCAAACCTTTTCAGGAAGACCTTTGTTAACCTCCCTAAAGGAAACTGCACACCCCACCCTAGCTGCCTGTCCCTTCACCTAGCTTTTCTTTCCTCCCAAACCTTCTCCTGTTGACATATTTCCATGTTGATCCATTTTTTGTCTCTCTTGTCTGGTCTGGCAGGGACTTTGCTTTGTTCCTGGATGTATTCCCAGTGTCTAGAGTGGAACCTAGCATTAAAGGGGCTCAACAAATACTTGCAGAATTGTTTAGATAAGTAAGGCTTTGAGAGCTCAGGTAGCTACCAGTCACAGCCCCATGGCAGAAATGGGGCAGGATCCCCATCTTCTAATAACAACCTATTTGGATGGTCTTCGAGGAAGAGAGACCAGCACAGGCTGTGGGCGCTGAAAACACAACTACTCATTAACAGTGCTTAGAGACTGAGTTCTGTCTGTAAACTGAAATTCTGACAAAAGTGAAACAAGAAATAAGATTGCTGAGAGTGGGATCACATTGTTTTTTACCAATCTCTAAATATATCAATTCATCTACCATATGTTTTCTATGCCTAGCATTGCAGACAAATTTTCTTTTCTCTCTTTCTTTAGGGACATAGGTCGATACATGATAGATACATGATACATAGACAGATCGATCGATAGATAGATAGATAGATGATAGAATTTTTGAATTTTGCTGTTGCTGGTTTCCTCATCTCTAAATCCAAATACCTGCACCTCACACTCCCTTCTGGTACCCTAAAAACAGCACCCACCTTCCAGAGATTTTTTCAATTAAACTTTTAAACAACAAAAAGTACTATTTCCTCAGGTCTTTACTCTTAAGTAGCCAAATTGACATGAAGTCACAACAACTTCACATTTCTGGTAAGATTTTAACATTTAGAGAGTTTTTGAAAAGAGCTCAGTAATGGTAGAAATTGCAGTATGGTTTTAGGTTGAGGACGATCCCTGTAACCCTCGTATCACAGTGCTCATTTGTTGTGAACTCTCTAACTCAACATAAAGCTAGCTTTGGTCTGGCTGGAAAACAAATGTGAGAAGAAAGGAAGAAAATAAGCTTTATGGCTTAAAGGAAAATAATTTTCTATACTTGTTTCCTTCCTTTTCTTGTACTTCACTTTCTATCAATAGAGGAATATTCTGTCCTCCCTGAAAAATGTCATTTTTTAGTTTCTCTGGGATGGTTTGACAAATTTTCAGTCTGCATGGGAAGCACAGACCCCTGTCTTTCTAGTGGCTTTGAACTGAAAAAGAAAGAAAATGGAGTATGTTCCACTATCACAGAGATTGTTTGGGTTTGTGGCAAAATATATTACAAATTTGTAATCATGGCAATAGTAATGGCCTCATGTAGCCAGTACTGTGTTTTCTTCTTCTTCTTTTTTTTAAGATTTATTTATTTATTTGAGAGAGAGAGTGGTGGAGGGGCAGAGGGACAGGGAGAGAGTGTCCTAAGCAGACTCCACACTGAGTGTAGAGCCCAACGCGGGGCTCGATCTCACGACCCTGAGATCACGACCTGAGCCGAAACCAAAAGTCAGACCCCCCCAACTGACTGTGCCACCCAGGGCCCCTCCTTATTGGTTTTTGATGTTCAATTCCTGTTTATCTAGAAAGGAAATAATTTGGAAAACTCTAGAAATGTAAGTACAAAATATGAAAGTACAGTTTTTTGTTTCTTTAACTCTCTCTCAGTTAATTAAATTGCAATGGGGATACTGCTGTTTGCCGCTTTAAAAAATAGCCAATTGAAATTTAATTGGTATCTTTTTTCTTTAGTATTCATGCCCTGAAGCTAAATTAATGATCAGTTGTAAGCAATTCAGCTAAGACACTATTATGACTTTTGAATGAAATTAGACCTAGGACCATATAGTAGATAAAATAACCACTAAGATAAGAATGACAACTGTACTATAAATAACAAAGGGTTAAAACGTGTCTCTATGCACTGCCTCGCTCTCTCTTTCTTTTTAACAATTACAGAGAGACAGGAGGCTCAAGTGTATTCTAGGACCAGTAGCTGTTGTAAATCAAATTAATTACTTTTGCCCAAAACTGTCCTCATTGGAGGATTTTTGGCCACTGGACTGTTAATACCTCTTTACTTAATCACTGTCCTGTAACGTCATCCCCTGATAGAAGAGGTGAGCTGAAGCAATGGCAATCTTTTTACCTTTCTCAAGTCCCCACAAGACCCTGATTTATAGGGTAAAGGTGTTATGTATCATTCTGCCTACCCCTCAGAAGACAGCCCCTCTTTTCTTTGGGAGCAGAATAGTACCCAGAGAAGTTGATGTGGGAGGTGGCTTTTTTATCTATCTCTCTCACAGCTCTATCTCTGCTTTCAGTCCCCTATGAATGTCTTTCTTTGACTGGATTTTAAAAGATCTTTGATGGACATTATATCTATCATTCCCATCTCTTTGATCAAGAAGAATTCATCACCTCAGTGGTTTGTACCAACACCACACACCAGATTAGTGCGGCACACGAGGACATGCATGCTCAAGGACAAGGCTATGTGGAAGGTGCACACTGAATCAGGGGAATTTGTGAATTATAACTTGTCGGAGCAGCCACTTCAGTCTTCATGGGGGCAAGGCTATCGTTTCCAAAGGCAAATGGAGAATGCCAGAAAAGGTGCCCAGACAAAAAAGAAATCATGGACTTAGTTACAACTGGTATTTGAGTTTATATTACATATTATTGTTTCATTTTAAGTGAATAGACTTATTTTTGTCATTAAGGATTGCTGAAGCTAACATAATAAAAACACCTTCTCTGAATAAATGTAAATTGATTGTGGAGGTGACTAAGACATTGTTTGAATAAGAGGAATACCCTGTATTTGACTACAAAATATTTCATACCCAAACCATACATACACACCCGAGATCTGGGTACACTGAGACAGCATTTATTGTGCATGATTCCCAGAAGCCAGTACTGCGTTCTGACCTTAGAGCTTCCTTTAGTGGAGTTGTTCAAACAGGGAGATTTCAGGAGGAAATTCCTCCCTCTTAGATCTTTTTTCCCACAACAGGTTTTAGGAGAGAGCTCACGACGTGTTTTAAGAAATGGAGTACTGAGGACCTCTGAGAGTATCTGTGGAGAGGAGTCGACTTGAATGATTTCACTGCTTTGTTAGAAAATGCTGTGATTCTTAAGGCCTAGATTTGGATCCCCTAAATATTAGCATCATTCTATGGGTTCTAATTTCTCTTCTACTAAAGAGATTATAATTAATAATCAGGAATTTCAATACCAAGGGTATGTTAGGGAATGACCTCATACTGTGCCATTAAATATAATGTTTAAATGATTGTGAAAATTGTTTAACAGTAATTCTTAAAATGGAGCTTCATCTTAGGTCATGTGTTCATTGTCTGCCTTTCTGTTCTAAAGGGTTAATGTCTGGAACATGGATGATAAAGCAAAGGAAAAATCTTTTGCTCAACGATATATAATTTAAAACCCCAGTGATTGTTTTTGGTCAGTTTCTTGCAATCTGCAAGGTAATTTTTTTCAATTTATTTGGAATTAGTCAAGTGCACTGTTGAAAAGGCAGAGTGAATTGATGCTAAATAGTTTTTGGAAGATGTAATTGTCTGATGATTTGTAAATAGCCAAGCTTATCAAAAAAGTAATTTAAATGTTATGCTGACAATTTTGTTCAGTTTGGTATACTCTGTAAACTGGGGAATTGAATTTTTTGCCCTCATTAGCATGAGACTTCTCTTTGCTTGGCTAAATGATTTGAGGGCCTAAGGATGTCCAGAGCTTTGGAATCTGAACTTTTAATAGTCTCTTACCCAGCATAAACATCACTGATAGGGTGATAATGCCAAAGTGTTTTTCAATAACTAAGTTTTGTGTCATTTGATTGGTCGGAATGTGTTCCTTACACGTTCTATCAGTGTCTGTCTTGGGAGGAAGTGGGCCCTGTTGATCTGTCTCTGTTTCCCTCATTTGCCCCTACCACTCAATTTGTATTCTTTATTTTTTTTTAACAAAGATCTATTTATTTATTTTGGGGGGGGAGAATATGAGTGGGACTGGATGCCCAACTGACTGAGCCACCCAGGTGCCCCACCATTTGTACTCTTTAATGTGAGTGTCCCAACCTCCAGAGTGACCACTGTTTATCAGATGAAAGAACTCTGACAAGTGCATTCATATAAACATCTTGGGGGCTGGATCATTTTGATTGTTTCATTCATAAAAGTAGTAAAACCATTTTAAAAAACAGTTATTTACAAGGTGAGTTATTTCCTAAGACTTTAAGTGCTTTATATACTTTTTATTTTCCAAATCTACAACAACTCTGAAGTAAGCATTTTATCCCTAAATACCATAAAGTATCTAGAGATTTGGTAGATGAAAGAACTAAGCCATAACATTAACTTGCTATGGTCATATTTCTAAGTCGCCAACCTGAGACTCAAAACTTACTTGCTGACTGAACTTGGGTGTTAACTACCAGGCAAATTGCCTTAGAAAAGAAAGAAAGAAAGAAAGAAAAGCTACTATAACCAACTCAGACAATTGTGCAATTTCAGGTTCAGGAACAGAAACATCTGAACATACCCAGTGTTGGTTCCAGTAATACTTTAGATCAGACTTAGGGACAGCTATCTATTTGGAGAGAGGATGTGAAGCTGCATTTACATATCACTTTACATAAAAACTGAAGAAATACCAGATTAAAACAAGTGAAAATAGAGAAACTAAGGGAGTTTATGCATTGACTGAAGACCCCCCTACACCCACCCGCAATATGTCACTTATCAACATCACCAATTTGGTGAGAGAATGAGCCACAATTCTACTGCCAAACACCTTTGAATCAGGCTTACAGAAAAATGGAATAAACTGTTTCCTTCTCCTAAACTCTTGGTGGAGGTTCTTACTGAGAATAAGATGAGAATCTTGTAATGTGCTAGAGTATCTGGAAAGGGTAAGCCATTACCCCAGTATTTGCATGAATATCTGAGACTAGGTGTGATATCATTTTAATCACCTAGCAGAGACATAGATCATGGGGCTGGTCCCAGGACAAGGATAACAGAAGGAGTGAGATGACGCCAGGCCAGGGCTTCTTGTAAAGAACAGCCTAGCATGGAGCATTATGACAGAGAGTTCCAAGAAGCCTGGGAGGAGGGCAAAGGAAGGCAACATATTCAGGATAAACAGGGAGGAAGGAGTGCTGAAAAGTATGGAAAGGTAACAAAATTTATGCCTGCTTTGTCTATTATGTTTTTTCGATGGCTCTGCTTCTGAAGTTTCCATATATTTCAATTAGATCTGGCTGCACAGCCAGGACTGGAATGCATCTGCAACAGAAAGAAGGAACGGCCTAGGCCAGAGGTGTAGCAGGCTCACTGCTCTGCTGTTTTGTTCTACTGCATTGAATATAATGAATCTTTTCAAACAGGTGAATTTTCCAACAGAAATGGCGCAAACAGCCTCAGCTCATTGAATAGAAAGTGTAATGGTGATCTAAACCTATTACTTTCAATGGAGTCTGTGACATTTTCTTCCAGCATATTGAACGGGGAGAGAGAGGGAGAGGGAGAGAGAACTTTTTCCTCCACTCACTGTGTTGCATCAGTCATTGTAATGCTAGTCACAATGCATTAAAAAGCATTGAGAATCAACAGGGCTGGCTCTTTTGTAGCAGGAGTAACAAATGATTTTACCGAACAGAATTAAAATGCTTTTTAAAATCTACTCTGTACACATTTTTTCAAATTTCTCACCAAAAGGACCTCTCTCTTCTCCCCTACAAATTCAGATATCAAAAATTCTTATTAGTTAACAGTTTTCAGCAAGAATACATATTTTTCATTAAAGATTCTGGCATATTTTTGCAGTGAAATACCATAAATACTGTCTCCCAACATGTCCTCCCTCATACCAGTGTTTATCTCAAATCATCTGTAACTATGGTTGAGAAATTTTGATCTTATTTAAGCTAATGTGGACTACAACAACTTCTGGAGGGTAGAAAGGCTTTCTGTTTTTGATGTTTGTTTTGTTTTCTATTTAAGGATTTGTTGTGTTATTGTTGTTGTTCTTATTATATAATACAACCTCTGGAGAGAAATAAAATTGGAATCAAATCCAGCCTCATTATATTGAAGTGTTGCTTATGTGAAGGTGGCACTAACATTTCCATTAGAATACAGTTGAAATTTCCCAATTTCACTGACTATAATCACGAGTTTATTCATGGAGTTTGAGGGTATATGGAACTTGATACCATCCCCTAATTTTCAGATAAATATTATTCATCATTCTCTATGAATTGCTAATTTTCTGTATGTGACATATACATTTATATGTAGAAAACACTATCATGAATTTCAAAAGAATGTATAATAACAAACATCTCAAAGATGGATGAGAGATGCATGGATGTTCCCTGGTAGGAAGGTACCTACTGAACTATCTTTATCATTAATGTTATTAACTTATATTGAACCTGTTTGTTTTAGTTTTATCTTGATTTGGTTCATTCAACATCTTGTCTCTAATATTTATATGTACTTTTTCTTTGTCTCAGTATAAACCTATTGCATTTCATGTTATCTGAATTTTATAATCTTGCCTATTACTTACAAGCAATCTGCTGCTACAGTTGTTCCTAGGTGTTTTTATAAACTAATTTAACATCTGTTGGTACTATATAACAATATCAACCTACAAATGGCCAAGAGAACTTAGCATTGTTGAGAATTACCATGTAGATAAATGGAGTTACATTAGTAATTGTAGGATCCACTCCATATTTCATGGTAACTCAATGAATAATCAGTGTTAGCTGGGTGATTTTCTTTTCAGTATTGCATGCAATCCACATTTGAATATAACTGCATTTAAGGGAAAGGATCATACAAACTACCTTTTTAGTAAATTAATTGATAATTGTGCTGAATTAAGGAATTCATGCAAGTAATTCAGGAAAATGAGTTTTCTAGTATAGAAATAAAGGCTCAACTAGTAGGGAGAACACAAGTTGAAAAGACTTTTGAGAAGTTGCTTTGTCAGTTTGGGCTACATAGACAATTATAAAAAAAAATTTAAGGCAGATCCTACATCCAAAAGTAGAATAGGCAGAAATTGCACAGAACCAATCAGGGAAACCTTAATTCCCATTCTAGTTTTGCTGCTTATTTGTTCTATTAGTTTTGAACAAGTCAGTCTACCTTATATTCCTTCCCTGTAAAGTGGGAGTGATACCTATTCTTGACTATACACAGAGTTGTTGTAGGGATCCAACAAATTCATAAGTATATAACTCTCTTGAAAGATATACGTGTATCCTTTGCTGCAGAAAACAAAAAACTAACTTCTGTGAAAGAGCATAAAGATGAACAGTCCATGGTCTCAAGTAACTACGACACATGAAAGATAGTCACGTAACAGTCACCAAATCTTCCTCAGTCTCTAATGTCTCTGTTCTTGAATGGACTAGTCACAACAGGATTCCAAGTGTCCCCTACATTCAGATAGACTTAACAAAGATGCCTAAAGGAGAATGGATTGAAGGGTTTCCATTTAGCCTCACAAGATCATTGTTCCCTGCTGTGGACAACCAACTGTCTCTGCCTGAAAGCCAAGGGTAGAATCCCAACATTTCATGCTAGAGAGAGAAATTGAGTAGAATGTGCCTTTCAATCTTAGCTTCACTAGTTTCTGTTTTGATGTTCACCATTATCCGATAGAAGTGGGTAGACTTAATTAACTTGAATGTGCTTTTAAATTCTAAGATTCTCATTATATAATGACCTAAACATGTGCTCAGGACTGTCTTTAGAGTGAATCATAAATACAGAAAGAAAAGTTAGATCTCCAGTCATCAAATCAGGGTGGTTGCAACATCAGGATTTCTGGCCTAAGGGAGATAGGAATATCTAAGTTTCTTAACAACCCCTTGGGAGAGCCTAAATTAGTAAGCCACAAGCAGGAATGCACCCAATCCATATGAGTGTTCTGAAACTAATGATAACCATAGCATGCTAAGAGTCCCCCATCAATTATCTGATTTATTCTGTAGCAGAATAATGTAGCAAACTTGTGAGGCTTCTTCTGCAAGTAAGGCTCAGTGTCAATGACAAGCTGGTAAGTAGCAGTCAGAACAGGAACTTAAGTTCATGACTTCCATCTTAGTAAAAGTTTAGTATTAAACTGTCTTTTATAATTTCAGAGTGAAAAGCCCTGATGGTCAATCTATAATAATCCAAACCAAACAACAGCAGTTGTAACAAGAATTTTAGCGGGCCTATTTCTATATTAAGTTCTCTCTTGTTCTCTCTTCCCAAGCTATAAGGTTTGGTATTATATCTCCAGTTACAGATGATATAATTGGTATTCAGAAAAGGAACTGGGATTTCAACACTAAAATGTCTTCCAAATCCTTAAAATTAAGGATTTCTACAGTTGGAAGAATTCTAAGATAACTTCTAGATTCCCACTTCCTGGTATCGAGGCCCTGGGTAATCCCCTGCAATTGAATATGGTGTGATCAATGAATACAATGAGATAGTCACTTCTTTGGTGAGGTCATATTGTATCCAAAAGGTGATAGGATAGTCCTAACTTGTTAATGTTGCCATCCAATTCAAATTGTTTGAAAGTAGAATGGGAAGGGGCAAACAAAGCACATCTGTGAAGCAGATCTATTTCATAGCCTATCAGTCTGATCTTTGTCTCAGATCCTAGTAGCCAACAATTTTATGCAAAACAATAAAGTATGAGAGCTGGCAGACTCTTAATGATGATTCTAGTCCAGTGTCCTTATGGAAGTCACATGGTGTTTCATGATACCTCAAACTTGTTTGAGATTGACTAAAGGCAGAAATCAACTTTTCCTGATTGCTAAACTACCCCAGGTTTGCTCCAGACTAGGTTGCCCCAGTTTATGTTCTTAAACTTTGGAATTTTACATTCAGAAGCTACATCATCCCTAGAACACTGATAGAGTTCTTCAGATTCATTTTATAGGAAATGGAGTCATTCTTATCACTAACCAGGTATATAGAAAATCCTGTCAACCTAGAAGGACTTCTTGGAGAATTGTAGAGCAATTTGAGAGTCATTATTTACTTCCCAGTGTGTTAGACTCTAAAGGGGGGAAAAATCAGTTTATATTTCAAAGACAAATCAGATGAACTGGTTCAACAGTTCAAAAGTTTTCTTTATGGAGTCCAAGTCACAGCCATATTCCTTAAGTTAGTAATTGGTTGCTCAAAGGCATCAAATCCAACTTTTGCTCTTACATTATTATATTCTATCATTTGCTATTACTCAATCTTTGGATTACTCTTATACTAGTTATGAAACAATAATCCTAAACCTCTACATCTCTTCTCAAATTGCTAATTGAGTTCCTCAAGAGAAAAAAAATGTAAAACTTCTAATAGGAGGATCACAAGATTGGGAGATATTTTATAAATTATCTCTGTCAAGTTTTGTCCTTACCCTCCCATCTCTGCCATATTGGATGTTTACATTCCTTTTTTTTTAACTTTTCAATAAAATTATATTCTTGTATTACTTGAATAATCCAGAAAGCAATAAATCAAGCAAATAAATCTAAAGAATATGAAAAAAGCACATAGGTCAGAGGAATGAAATTTGCTTTGATTCCTAGAAGTTAGTTTTAACAATAGTCTTCTACTATCAAACGACTTGTTTTATCATGGATAACCTGTACTCTGGAGTAGTAGGTCTCTGAGGAAAATCCTCTTTTTTAAAATAATAAAAAAAAATCTATAATTGACATATAACATTAGTTTCAAGTGTACAGCATAATGATTGGTATGTGTATATATTGCAAAATGATCACCACAGTAAGTCTAGGTAACATCTGTCACCACACATAGTTACAGTTTTTTTTCTTGTGATGAGAACTTTTAAGATCTACTCTCTTAACAACTTTCAGATATGCAATACAGTATTATTAACTACAGCCACCATGCTGTACATGACATTCCCAAGTAATATAAGTTCACCTTCAACATCATTGACAAACCGCATTCAGATTTTATAAAAACCTGAGGAGATTAAAAAATATTATTCTCTTTTAAAAAAGCTGATTTCATTTTAGACATTATCATTGAATATTTCTCCTTTTATTGAGCCAGAATCATATTCTTTTGTGACTGACTCATTGATCCTAGATATGCATATAAAAGCTACATTTCATCTACATTAGAGCTCTTCAAATAATTTCAGATCACCATTGTGTACTTGTTGGACTCTGATTCTCCAGCATTAGCCCCCCTGCCTCCTTTAATGGGTTATCATAGGATATAGTGCTGAGACTCCCCCATGTTCTCAGTATTTATAAATACTTGCCCAGAATGTAGTACTGTTGGTTTGCAAAGTTGGGAGCTTCCCAGATGAAATCTGAAACTAGCCTCTTGTATATAGACGGTAAGGAGAGACCCAAGAAAGAGGCAGACCACTCCAGATTGGTAGGTGGCAGTTTTAATAAGCAAGGGAACTTACCTATGAGGCATGTCTTTGGCAACCACAGGACAAGGTAGATATCTGCACCCACTTGCCAGAATCTTGAAAAGTTTGTATGGAAGCCTTACCTGGGTTCAGTCACATATATATCATCCGGATGGTCTCAACAACGCATTGCTCTCTCAAGGCTGTATCTTTGAAAACAGTTCTGGTTGTGGAAATGATGGGCAGAACATACATTCCAAGGACCAGGGAGGGGGCTAGGAGCCTCCAGTTGCCCAGATACAGCTTGTAGGTCAACTGGTATCACATCCTCTCAATAACCTCCTCCAACATGTCCTTAAAACAGACAGACAGACAGATACACACACACACACACACACACACACGTCTTGTTCCAGTTGGCCAATAGCAAAAAGAGTAAGGTATGAGTTAATTGATCATTTATGTAAAATCAAAACACCAGATTTTTTAAAGTGCCATATGTTGTATCCTCCTCATATTTGACTTTCTAGTATTAAAATATTAAGCCCTTTTCAAAACCGTATACGTTTCAGGATAGTGCTAAAAATGGGTAGGGCAGGGGATTAGACCACAAATACTTAATAAATTTATTTTTTATTAAATATACCTAATTAAATTGTACCCACCAGATTTGGATTGGATTTTATCACACAATGTTTTCTGTTTTCAGCTTTTAGCTATCTGTGAACTGGCCTTTTTCAGTTCATTAATATAAACACACAAAAGTGTAGGATCAAACATAGAGATCTAGAACATATTAGGAGAGATTCTCTACCAAGCTGAAATTGCCATTTTATTTTTTTTAAGTTTTTTATTTATTTAAGTATTCTCTACACCCAACATGGGGCTCAAACTTAAGACCCTAAGATCAAGAGTTGCATGCTCTTCCAACTGAGCCAGCCAGGCGCCCCTGATATTGCCACTTTAATCAGCATGCAGTCAGCCAGTTATAATTCAGTTTCAAAATAATCCAATTCATATCTTCATATTTGTTAAAATGTTGTCATGTGGGGCCTGGAGCTGATCAATAGCTTGTTGAAGTCATCTACCATTTCCCTATCTACTCATCAAGTAAAAGTAGCATTTGGGAAACAGTAAATCTGGAACTGGTTGCTTTTTATTAAATTCAGTGATTTATTCTAATAAATGTACCTAACAATGACAAATATGATGATGGTAATAAACGTTAATTGAGATCAGCATCAAACTCACTAGTTTGTAGTTTGTAAATTCAACATCTTCTCCTTCCTGATTATAATGTTGTATAGGGGAATATGAGTAAATAGGCATGAGTACCACTTCCATGTCCATTCTTAATCCTAATATTCCTTATCCTGGTATCCCAAAGACACACATAATAGTAGTGGAATGTGAAACATCATAGCACATGAAATCTACAATACCAGTTTTAAAATGATAAACTTGTCAAGATTTAGAGAACCAAAATAAACAATAAAAGTTATGAGATTCACCATTGTTTTGTGATATTTTGCCCTACACACAAACCTTAGTAATGTTGGTTTGTGTTCTTTTATGAAAATTAGATTGATGCGTGATCACCTTAATTCCTCTGCTTCTCTTCCATTCTCCAGAACTTTACAGATTACCAATATTGATTTTAATTATCTTATCTGCAAATTCTCACAATAATCTGAAGTGCAAAACATAATGACAGAGATTTAAGTTAATCTGTGCCAAATATAAATTCTTTTATTCTTTCTGGAAAATTTTTAGTTTTAAGATTTTTTGCAAATATATTTTATCTTTTCATGTTTTAAGATAATTATCCTTAATTGAAAAGAATGAAGCAATATAGAATGTGACTAGTTTTCTATACTTCTCTTTTCTCTTAATGTTAAATTAAGCTTCCCATTTCAAGCACAGCTATAAAAGACCTTTATGTTTCCCTAATAAGTCTTTATTGTAAGCATCATTTTACTCTTTTTGAGTATTCAATTATAGGGACAAGGCTCTATCATTTTATATTGATCCTCTACTGGGATCTTTCTTCAAGTATAAATGTTTCAAGAAGTTAGGACACTTTAAAAATATATATATATTCTCTATTTATATATATACATATATATACACACACACATAGTAGAGCTATTATGAGGGAGAAGAAATATGTATGTTTCTTATTAAGAATAATAGTTTATCCAAAATATATATTTATTATACAAAATTTAGGGGGAAAAAAGATAAGCAAAATGAAAAAGAAGTCATCCCCATTCTGCCTCAGATGGGTTCCAATTCTATCCAGACTGTGGCATCTTACCAGTCTTCTTTGCATAGTCAAAATTACTCAGTTTTTACCCTGCATCTTCTACTTAACTACAGATTATGAACAGCCTTCCATTATGGTACTCCTTAGCTCTTATCACTAAATATGTTCAGTTCTCTGTCTTCTCTCTTGCAGTCAAGTATAGCGTGTGATTTGCATTCACCACACCTCCGAGAGGAGATTATACATGCTTTTGGGGGGCAGAAGGCTGCCAGCTACCTGTGATAATGATCATAAGTGTTCCAGATGCTGGAGTCTCTGTAATTCAACATGAGAGAGGGTGAAGTTGGACTGTTGAGAGCCAGAGCTAAGGTGACTCAGCATGAGATACCAAGAACAGGGTTGGGGAGGAGAGGAAGTAGCAGTTCATATTACAGTGTCTAAGGATAAAAGGAAAGGTAAACTCAAGCAGAATATGTTGAATCATTGCCAGAAGGTCCTATGTTCTGGACGATTATGCAGGAGTACGTAATAGTAACCCTTAAAGTCATGTGGGTTACTTTCTAGAAGCTGGCCATTCAGTCCTGACTGGAACCAGATCTCATATGGTGGCTAGAACAGGCAGAGATAAGTACTCTTGGGTAAAAGAAACCGCAAGACGTTTAAGACTTAAATGAACAGTCTGGGATTCAGGCAAAGCTTAGGAGTGAGAAAAGGGAATAGAAACACATGACAGAAACTGAAGTGGAAGCATAGTCTTTGCCTCCATCAAAAGTGTACAGAGGGGGCGCCTGGGTGGCTCAGTCGTTAAGCGTCTGCCTTCGGTTCAGGTCATGATCCCAGAGTCCTGGGGTCCAGCCCCACATTGGGCTCCCTGTTCAGCGGGAAGCCTGCTTCTTCCTCCCCCACTTCCCCTGCTTGTGTTCCCTCTCTCACTGTATCTCTCTCTGTCAAATAAATAAATCTTAAAAAAAAAAAAAAAGTGTACAGGAAGGAAGGGCAGTATTGGACTGGGGCCATGCCGTATGAGGACAGATTCCAAAATTTCAATAATTAGAAAGTTATAGAGACTTGCTTTGTGGTCTAGCCTATGGTATATCTTGGTAAACATTCTATATTCCTTGGGAAATGATTTGCATTTTGTGTTCTTGAATGTAGAGGTCTACAAATGTGCATTTGGTCAATGTGGTTAAAGTCCATCTTAATTGATTTTTGTTCAGCTGTTCTACCAAAAATTGTGAGTTGGATTTTAAAATATCCAACTATGATTGTGGATTTGTCTGTTTTCCCTTCAGAATTGCCAATTATTTCTCTTTGAAATGTGAAGCTCTCCTAATGCAGCACATACATATCTGATATCATTACACTGTCTGATATATTGATGCTTTTTCTTTACGGTATATTCTTCTTTACCTCTAATAAAAACCCTTATCTCCATTTTTCTTGTGATAAGGGTTTGACTGCTTTATCTTTTCCCACCCATTTCTTTTCACCTCATTTTTGTCTTTGGACTTAAACTGTTCTCTTACAGACAGCATAGAGTTAGATCTTGATTTTTTAATTCAATCTTGTCTCCATATTTTAATTGGTATATTTAGTTAACTACATTCTATGTAATTATTGATATGATTGAAGAGAGGCTATCATGTTAGTGTTTTATTTCTATTTTTCCTCTTTGTTTTACTTTTCTCTCTGTTTTTTTAATTCCTATTATTTTAATATGCTTATGTTTATAATGTAACTTATTTTAATATGCTTATGTCTATAAATATGTTTATAATATGAATATGTTTATTTTTATTTCCTGTTTTTAATGGCTCTATTCTTCCATTTTGCCTTTATTTTTATTTAATCTTTTTTTATGATTATATAATATAGTACATCATTAGTTTTTGATGTAGTGTTCAACGATTCATTAGTTGCATATAACACCCAGTGCTCATCACAGCATGTGCCCTCCTTAATACCCATCACCGGGCTACCACATCCCTCCACCCCCCTGCCTTCTGTAACCCTCAGTTTGTTTCCCAGAGTCCAGAGTCTCTCATGGTTTGTCTTCCTCTCTGATTTCTTCCCCTTTCAGTTTTTCCTCCCTTCCCCTATGATCCTCCATGCTATTGCTTATGTTCCACATATAAGTGAAACCATATGATAATTGTCTTTCTCTGCTTGACTTATTTTGCTTAGCTTAATCTCCTCCAGTTTCCTCCATGTCAGTGCAAATGGTGGGTATTCATCCTTTATGATGGCTGAGTAATATTCCATTGCATATATGTACCACATCTTCTTTATCCATTCATCTGTTGAAGGGCATCTCAGCTCCTTCCACAGTTTGGCTATTGTGGACATTGCTGCTATGAACATTGGGGTGCATGTGCCCCTTCTTTTCACTACATCTGTATCTTTGGGGTAAATACCTAGTAGTGCAATTGCTGGGTTGTAAGGTAGCTCTATTTTCAACTTTTTGAGGAACCTCCATACTGTTTTCCAAAGTGGCTATACCAGCTTGCATTCCCACCAACAGTGTAAGAGGGTTCCCCTTTCTGCACATCCTCACCAACATTTTTTGTTTCCTGCCTTGTTATTTTTTTTAATATTCTGTTTGATCCTTGTGTGTAAGATTCAGCTATAGTTCCTCAGATCTTTGCGTTATTAAGTGATTGCTTTCAAAATTAAATTAGTTTCTTACCTTATGGTAATCTATTCAGAATTTGTAGTATACTTTTCATATGTATGATATAATACATAAGAAACTTTAGTAACATAGTTGTATTTACCACTCCTATTCCTTATGGTGCTGGTCTTATTACAGTACATCTATAATATTTTCAACTCTGCAATACAGTGTCATACTCTTTTCTTTAATATTCTTTCAAACAATTTAGAAAAAGAATAGAAAAATATTTTACTATGTTTACCCCTTACTTGTCATTTCCAGTGATCATCATTTCTTCCTAGTAGATTCGAGTTTCCATCTAGTGACATTTTTGTCCATCTTTAGTAAATATCTTTAGCATTTTATATGTGCACAGCAGCTGATAATGAACTGTCATAATTTCTGTTTATTTGAAATGGTCCTTATTTCACTTTTATTTTTGAGGGCTAGTTTTGCTTCTACTTGAAAAATACCTTTATTTAACCTTCATTATAGAAGCATAGTTTCTGTCTACATAGAATTCTGGATTGACAGCTTTCCCCCTCCTCCACTTTCAGTACTTTAAAGCTATTCCATAGCATTTGGGCCTTCGTTGTTACTAATGAGAGGTCAGCTATCATTTGCATCTTTTGATTTCCTTTATGCAATCTAACATTTTCTATGGCTAGTTTCAATAGTTTTCTCTTAATTTTTAGATTTCAGACATTTGACTTTGATGTGCCTAAGTGTGAGTTTATTTGTAGTTCGCTTATTAAATGCTTATCAAGCTTCTTGGATCTGGAACTTCCTGAATTTCACCAAATTAGGTAAGTTTTCAGCCATTATTTCTTCATTTTTCTGCCCCATTGTTGTTCCCTCCCATTCTAGTGTTTCAATTGCACATACACTAAACAATTCCATTGTTTAATATTGTTCCACAAACTTCTGCAAATCTGATCTTTTTCCTTACATCTTTGTTTCCCTTTGTTCTTCAAATGTTTGTCTTATTAATGAATTTTCAAGTAAATTTATTTTTTTATTTCAAGTCTGCTCTTAATGCCATGCAAATAATTTTATATTTTAGTTATTATATTTTCAGTGCAGGATTATTTTTTCCAATGCAGGAATTTTTATTTACTTCTTTTTTTAGAGTTTCTATTTGTGGGTAAGATTTTTCTTTTTATTATATATTTACTTTATTCAGTTTTTAAACATATTTGTAATAGCTGACTAAACATTTTTTTTTTGTTAATTTTAGCATCTGGGTGATATTAGACTCGATTTATATTGATATCATTTATTTTATTCTTGAACATGGTTCATAATTTCTCGTTTTCTTTGTGTGCTTTTTTGTTTGTTCATTTTTCTTATTGGATCCTAATGTAGAGACTCTGAATTCTGTAATGTTTCTCTGAAGACTGATCTGTGTGTTAGAAAAAAAATAACTTGTCTAGATTCAAACTCCCAAATTCTGTCTTCTGAAGTTCTTCTTGGTTGTTTCACCTTTCTCCTTTTGCTTTATCGTCAAGGCTTCTAGAAATTTCCTTCCTCCTCTCCATGTACAGTGTAATGGTCAGCCAAGGATTTGGGTGAATTTTTATATCCTTATTTTGGGACACATCTCTTCAGTAGGTAGCTACCTGCATTGAAAGATTTCACTCCTGACTTTCTGGCTTTTCTGTAACCTCAAGCTCTGCTATTAGGCAATAGCTTTATGCAGCTTGAGGTGCCTGTTGACTGAGGAGTACTCTCAGGCAAAATGCTGCAAATTCACAAATCTTTACTTCCTGCAGTCAATCTTGCAAGAGTAAGAACTCAAATTTCTGTATTCAAACTGCTATTAAACATTATTTTCAGATTTTATAATTCTTGTCTGTGGGTAGGGTTTTCTGACCATGCTACTCCATCATTACCTGAAATTGGAACACTCTTTCAACTTTTAAAACTGTCATTGTCTTGTGTCTTAAACTTTGGGATTTCACTTTACTTTCTTGTTTTCATATTGTGTTATTTTTCTATCTATTACCACCTTCTTATTCTTCTTCATACATCTGATATTTTAAAAGTATTCTTCTAGCTATTTCACTTTCTCAAGCAGGTAAAGCAGATTACATTTACATACACTTAGCTGGACCTGTCTTTTGCTGTTTAAACAAATAACTGGTGTAGGGAAACATCTTCTCCGTCTCCATACCTCCATGTCAAGGATGTAAGATGGAGTCCACTGAGGACTCCTACTATGACTCAGGTATTTACACTTATACTTGTAATTATTAAACAAGGTTATCAGATGATCATAGTCTCCATCTTACAATGAGGAAATCAAAACTCAAAAAGCAAATCAACTTAATGAAGATCCTGGAATGAAAAAGTCATGCCGCATGAGTCTAAAGAACAGATCTTTTCCACTGTTAACATGCTCTTCCCTGGTCGTTTCTAAACATAATCTGTTTCTGTGCCTACTTTCCAAAAGAAATTATTTCCTGATCAGGTTGACCTGAGTTTCAATATCAGGTTGCTTAAGTGTCCCTAATTACAGCTCATTCCTTTTCAACAACATGTTCTATTCAGCCTCACTTCCCAATCTATCCATCTAGTTTGAACAAGATCTATCTTCTCCATTGCCATAGTCGTGACCTGCACATCTGTAAATAGCCCCAGGTTAACACCCGCCAAGGGGCGCGGGGCAGAGAAAGAGCAGTTTACTGTGTGTAGAGTTAAAGTATCATTCCTTCAGGTGTTGATCATCTACGTGGTTTATTAAACAAGGCCCTGGGTTTGGGGTTGCAGCAAACATATGCAGAGAGAGAACACCGGCAGTTCTTAGAATTCAGTGTGGTCCTGGGAATAATAGACTACACTGATACTATCTTTCCTACAGGCCCAAATGAGGGGCATTTTTTAAAAGCACATTCAGCAGGCCTCAGGCCATGTGGAGTCCCTGGATATGTTTGTGTAAAACAGTGTATGGAAGAAGAGGGCTTTGGGGAAGACTAAATGATCTAATGGCAACAATTCGCTGCATTCTTTTCTCTGACGGTTACCCGAACTAGTGCAATTCAGGCTGTGAGCACCTGGAAGGAAATGCCCAGGCAGGCACTTGCCACTGAAATATGGTTAGAGAGCCATTCCTGCATGTAAGTATCACCCTGTTATTTTCTTTAGGGTTTTCAGCCTGAAACCAATCAACCTGAAGTCCAATTGAAAAAGGCATCTTTACAATCACAAGCTGTGGGAAACTTGGTTGGTTCAGTGAGATCTAATTTGTTTTGGGTAGGGGAAAAAAAAGATAAAAGAAAAAAGAGGGAAAAAAATAAAAACAAAAACAGAATTTGGAGCACTGGGGATTAACAGAAACGGAGCTGACTGCATACAGCATGTTTGTGGTAATAAACAACAGTGTTATTAGCGAATATAAAGCCTGTGATAAACAATGCCATGATGTTCCATTCACCCTAATAGGCAGGAGCAGATAATTGGGACAAATAAAGTGCTAAAACAGTCTCTAACCACCTTTCCGGAGCGTCTCTCCGAATGAGTGAATCGCCCCGCATGCGGCAAGGCGCAGCGGTAGCCTGGGATACCAGCTTTTGTGTTTCACTAAAAGAATACGCTCCCATTGCTAATGGAAAACAACAGAAGCTAAAGACGATTGCTGGGATTGTCACATCTCCTTTTTTTTTTTTTTTTTTAAGTGGTAATGCGTAGACAAGGAGACAATTCCACACATTCATCAAAGCCAGCGGAGAGCTCTTCGGAATACATTGCCAATTGAAGTCCCAAACACTTCCAACTATGGGGCCTTTTAAAGCTAAACTTAGAGCTCAGTTGTTTCTCCTGGCAATTTCTCCTTTTCCACCTTCCCTCCATCAACTGTCTTGTCCCAGCAATGGGCTTTTTTTTTTTTTTTTCCAGCAAGTCTTTCTTGTTCCCTATCAGAACATTATTCTGACAGTTTCTGTTCCTTTGTTTGGCTGGTTTAGTTTATCCAGTAGATGAGACTTTGGCACAACCTAGACATGATGTTCTTTCTATGGCAGTAAAGATAGGGAATCCACCCATTTCTTCCTTCAGCCTCAGTTTCTCCATTGAGATTGCATTGGTTTACAACTTCAAGTACTGGCTGAAATTATAAAAAATGCTGAAGTAACACTGATGTTGAAAAGCCCTGAAGTTATATAGGCCCCTGGAGCAGGCAAAACCAAGTGGAATCAGGCTATTGGTGAATTTCTTTCATCCATTCAACTATTCAACAAATATTTCTTGAGTGCCTACAACATATCAGACACTGTTTATTCCTGGTTTTCCATTTACATTTAGGCTCTATACCCATTTGCTACTTCACAAATCATAGTTAAATCATCCTATTTCAAAGGGAAATTATTTTTACCCTTCACTATTAAAATAAATACTTACCATCTCAAACCCACCACGTCCAAAAACGCAGCCTTGAAACACATGTTTCAGAATGCAGAACAGTAGAAAGGGAAAGAGACTGGGGATGAAAACTTATTTCACAATTTCACAAATGTCCAGTTTCTTGGTTCTTGGGAGAAAAAAAAATGAGTTAAAACAAAACAAAACAAAAAACAGGAGCAAAAAGCTATAAGATGGCAAACTTGGAATTGACTGACACAGAATAAGATACCTTCAAATGAGGGAAGAGAATATCCAAAATGGTTTAGGAACTATTTTAGCCACAGGTGGATCAACTGATGAGCCCAGAAGAAATGATATTAGCTGCCTGATTATCCCAATGGGGATGAATATTTCACTCCCTAGAACTAATTCAATAATATTGAGCATTATCTTTAAAAACATTAAAGCCCAAGTATTCATTTAACATATCACTATTATTGTGGTAAAGAAGGTGAGTGTGGTCTTAGGTTATTATTTACTATGAGAATACATTCATTACACCTACAAGACCACCACAATGAAGGTAGGTGAAACTCAAGGGAACAGAAATTTGAGAATTTGTCAGATTTGTTTTACATGCCAAACATATTATTATTTTTATTATTGACATTTTTATATACCACATATCTAAGCTTTTCTCTAAGACCCAGATCCCCACACCAAAAGCTATTTATAACATTGGGAATATTCCTTTTGTCTATTGCCACTGGTCTACATAGATTTTAGTGCACTTTGTCTGTAATAATATTATTTTAAATGATGTCA
This sequence comes from Neomonachus schauinslandi, assembly GCF_002201575.2. NCBI lineage: Eukaryota > Metazoa > Chordata > Mammalia > Carnivora > Phocidae > Neomonachus > Neomonachus schauinslandi. The sequence continues at coordinate 33,506,159 of NC_058416.1, read as the reverse complement.
CTCAGTTTACCTAATAAAATACTAAATGCTTTTTTTAGGGCACCTGGGTGGCTCAGTTGGTTAAGCGACTGCCTTCGGCTCAGGTCATGATCCTGGAGTCCCGGGATCGAGTCCCGCATCGGGCTCCTTGCTCAGCGAGGAGTCTGCTTCTCCCTCTGACCCTCCTCCCTCTCATGCTCTCTGTCTCTCATTCTCTCTCTCAAAAATAAATAAATAAATAAAATGTTTTAAAAAAATACTAAATGCTTTTTTAAAAATATTCACTTTTTTTAAGATTTTCTTTATTTCAGAGAGAGAGAGAGACTGGGAGCACGAGTGGGGGAGGGAGAGAGGGAGAGGCAGATTCCCCACTGAGCAGGGAGCCTGACACGGGGCTCAAACCCAGGACCCTGGGATCATGACCTGAGCTGAAGGCAGACACCTAATCGACTGAGCCACCCAGTCACCCCACTAAATGCTTTTTAAAAGTATCTGAAATCAGACAGAGAAAGACAAATACCATATGATTTCACTTATATGTGGAATCTAAAAAAACAAAACAAATGAGCAAACAACAACGACAAGAGAAACAGACTTATAAATACAGAGAACAAACTTGGGGTTGCCAAAGGGGGGAAGGTAGGGGATAAGTGAAATACGTGAAAGGGATTAAGAGGTACACACTTCCAGTTATAAAATAAATAAGTCACAGGGATAAAAAGTACAGCATAGGGAATATAGTCAATAATATTATAATAACTTTTTGTGGTGACAGATGGTAACTATACTTATTGTGGTGAGTATATCATAATGTATATAATTGTCAAATCACTGTGTTGTACACCTGAAACTAATATAATATTACAGGTCAAGTATCCTTCAATTAAAAATAAAAAAATATAAAATATAAAATAAAATGCATGGGGTATATATACAAAAAATATGTAAAATCAGAATATTTAGCTTTACACATTTATTCAAGTTTTCAGACATAATATTAGGAAAATAAGACAAGAAGACAGTAAAACACTTGACTTATAGAGGTATATTATAGAATAAAATAAACGAGTGAAATCCAACAGGGTATCTCAAGTTCAGAGAACTGGGAGTTAAAAAATCACTTTAGTTGTAAGGGGTGATCTTTGATACACCTTACTGACATATAGCTTAACTGATTTTGGAAATGCAGGGAGTGGGGGTAGGTGGGGGCATGTTGGTAATGCAGGACTACCGTAGGGTGCCCAGTCACATTGGTCACATGACATCATCATCTTCTTTGTACCTGCTGGTCTTTTTTGCTGTCACTCGTGCCACTCCATTAATCCAGGCAGCTCCTGTATCCCATCTGTCTGATCCTTATCTCTTCTTCAAGGCCCTGAGGCCTTTCCTAACCACCTCAGGGTACATGCTGGGCTCACCCTCCTCTGACTTCCTATAGCTTTTACTTGTCGGTATCACCCATTTGATGCTGAGAATATATGGCTTTGTGTTATCTTTTTATAAATAAATCTCCAACTAAACTGTAAACATTTTTTCCCCTGGTTTTCTGCTGGACACTGCATTTGGCACAATGGCACAATCCCAGAAAGTTCTCAATAAATACTTAATGCTGCCTGTTGTATCATTACATGATAGACTCTGTACCAACCAACGGTACCAGTTCATTGCTTACCACCCTCTGGCCAGATCCGGCCTAGACCTCTAGGCAATGGGAATGGGCTTTCTCATCGCATTCCCAGCTCAGTTGTTTGAATCAGATACAAATTGATTGTGAGTAGAAGTTATTCCAATCTGACAGCTGTCCAGTGTCTTGTTTGTGGAGAGAGAAAATGAGAACATGTTGACTGTGTTCCTTTTTCTGATGGGCCACAGGATAAAGAGAGAGGAAAACAGGAAAGGCCTAACATTATCATGACAATCAAGAGTGTGCCCACTCTGAGCTTGGTGCTGTGCTCAGCCTTGTCAAGGAAACAAGGTGGCATGCCTCCACTCCCCTGAAAACAAATGTGATGACTAATTCTGACAAGATAGCAGAAAACCCAATGGTATTTCTGTGTCTTCTTTGCATTAATGGAAGATATTGGTCTCCACAGCTGTCACTGTACCAGCACTTTTCACTGACACTAAAATTCATCTTCCAATATGAAATCAGTATCAAAACAATCCACAGATAGGATCTTACTAGCTGAATTCATGGATTTTTCTCAAGATGCAAATTTATTATTTTACTTTATTTTCAGGAATGGAAAACATGACCTTTCTCTTGCTCGCCTCATCTTAGCATCATGGATTGGTAAATATATTCTATCTTTCCCTAGATATTTTATTATTATTACCATATTTCCACAGCAGAAAATATGAAGGGGGAGAAAGAGCAAAAAATAAATGTAAAATAGAGAAAAGAAAGAAAAATGCAGAATATCAGTCAGGCTTGACGAGTCTCCCCTAAGAATAGATTACCTGGTCTAATGTTGTGGAAAAATGACTGCTATACATCAGCAGAAGAGGTCAGGAAATTAAATTTTATGTGTCCTGCCTAGAAAAAAAGAGAGTTTAGCTGAAAAATAGATTCCTTCATGGCCTGGGGGGAATTTTGAACATTTCAATTCTGTTAAAAAAAAAAAAAATCCAATGGTGGAAGTAACCACAAGTCAAGGAACAAGGTAGGTCTTCTAAACCATAATGAAAGAATGTCTATCAAAAGCCATGTGGCAGCCAGGTATCACCCATGAGGTGATAGGGAGGGTGGCAGCAATGTTCCGGAGAGTTCTTAAATCCTGTGAAGTTCAGGTTATGGAAGAAACTGTGGCATCCTCCATAGTTATTTGTAGTGTCCCTCTAAGAGGCAACATCTTGGACTGGAATGGCTTATGGAATGGAAGAAATACCATCTGACTTATAAATTTAAGTAGAAATTCTTTCAAAATACTGTTCTTGTGAAGAGATGGCACTCTTTTCCTCTTCTAGTGACCTTGCCTGCTTCTCAAGTCATGTTTTGAATCTTTTATATGTATTCAGTATTTTTTTTACCTTTCTTACTCCTTTCCATATATTCATAGGAACACATGCCACTTCTCTTTTCACCAAAGATAACTGATTTACTTAGACCCTGGTCTCATTTTACCATAACTGATCCAGTCAAGGAATCTAGTCCATCCAAAATTTCCATACCACTTCAACTCTTCTTTCTTCTTATCAGTACTTTCCATTTACCCACAAAAAGATACTGATCTCTTATTAGTAGCAATCACACACCCATGCGTGTAAGTGCACACAACTTTTTTGACCCAATTCTCCTTCAGTTTGCCTCCTTTAATCTTTCCTATTTTTGATGATCCAATTTGGTGAATGAGAAGCAAGTCTCTGGCATCCACTTTTTCATCTCTTACAGTGTGGCCTATCAGATCTTTTCAGTCTGACTTTTTCTCCCACCTAGCAGAGGATACAAGTAGCTTATCTTTTCAAGAAGAGAAATAACTCCTTAACAATCAACATTTGTAATATTTTTCTCATCTTTCTTTTTTTATTTATTTATTTATTTTTTTATTCTTATGTTAATCCCCATACATTACATCATTAGTTTTAGATGAAGTGTTCCATGATTCATTGTTTGTGCATAACACCCAGTGCTCCATGCAGAATGTGCCCTCCTCAATACCCACCACCAGGCTAACCCATCCTCCCACCCCCCTCCCCTCTAGAACCCTCAGTTTGTTTTTCAGAGTCCATCGTCTCTCATGGTTCGTCTACCCCTCCGATTTCCCCCGCTTCATTCTTCCCCTCCCGCTACCTTCTTCTTCTTCTTTTTTATTTTCTTAACATATATTGCATTATTTGTTTCAGAGGTACAGATCTGAGATTCAACAGTCTTGCACAATTCACAGCGCTTACCAGAGCACATACCCTCCCCAGTGTCTATTTTTCTCATCTTTCTTGACTCTCACCATTACTTGATACTGCCCCTACTGCCTTGAACTTCTCTCCTCCTGTGTCTTTCATGACACAGCACCTTCTTCCTACCCTTCCAATAACTTCTTTTCCTACTCTTATCTTCTAAACATATTCCCTGTGGTCAAGTGCTAGATTAAGGTTAGTTTTTTGCTCTGGTCCTCTTATCTCCCTTTCTTATGATGAGATCCTACTCCTAATACATTCTGTTTCTTGAGAGGTGCTAAAACAAAGAGGTTGGAAGCATGGATATGGCAGATGGTCTGGTTCAAGTCCTAGTTTGACATGTTTTAGCTGTGGAGCTTTAAGCAAGTCACTTAACCTGTATAACCTCACCTTCTAATTTTCAAAAAAAAAAATAATGGCTATATCAAAAGGATATTGAGAGGAATAAATAAGAAAATACATGGAAAGCACTTATCATTGAACCTGACACATAGTAAATTCAAAATAAATTGTTTCATCCTTTTCAATTCACAGCATCACCCATTCTGGTTCATGCCCTCATTACATTTCCCCTAACACATTACAATGACCTTTTTCATATAGAACCTCTTCATTCTCTTGCTCTCTATGCCCACATCTCCCTATTTCTCTGTCATCCTGAACTCTGCAGTTGGAATTTTCTTCCTGAAGCACTGCTTAAATTATATACCACCCCGATTCCACTCCCTTTTACTTAAAAATCTGTATTAATTCTCCACTGCTTATAGAATAAAGTTTAAGCAACTAGCTTAATCTTGAATGCCTCCCCCAGCATGACATCAAGTTCCATTCTCTATTTTCTACTTTCACCTTGATATATCCAGTGTTAGGGTAGAATTGGTTTCACCTAATGTTCTTGGAACATACCATGAAATTTTTGGTGTTCATGATTTTGTTCTTACTCTGTTTTCTACAGGCAGTGCCCCCTTCACATCACATTTACTCCTCTAGAAATATCAGGAATGTTTAGTGTTCATCCCAAAAGTCATCTACAGAATCATTTCAGTTTATGGATAACACAACTTCTTACTTTAATTCAGTATCTCTGCTGATAAATTATAAATCTTTCTAAAGGCAGAGATTGATGTTTATTTCTTTTGTATGTAATTTAATAATGAACACATCTCTGGGGCTTCCTCAATGTTTTTTGAATTAACAAAAACTTTTTTTTAAGATTTTATTTATTTGAGAGAGCACATGCACACGTGAGCGGGGTGGGGGAGAGGGGAAAGGGAGAGGGAGAGGGAGAGAGAATCTAAAGCAGACTCTCCGCTGAGCACAGAGCCTGAGGTGGGGCTGGGTATCATGATCCTGAGATCATGACCTGAGCTGAAATCCAGATCAGACACTTAACCAGCTGAGCCACCCAAGTGCCCCAGAATTAACAAAAACTTTTATTCAACAGGTGTAAATTATCTCATTTTGGAGAACTGTTGTTGGATAAGCAATTTTAAATGTTTTCCCCACATATAATGCCATTCGCTGAATGCCTTGTAATTGGTTTCTTACTTTCACCTTGCCATCTACAGACTGTTTTTGACTCAGCATCCAGGGTTGTCCTGTAAAAAGGAAGGGCAAACAGTGCATTTCTTTGCTTAAAGTCTCTCAGGGGCTCCGTTTCTCTTAAAATAAAATCTAAAGTTTGTACATGGTCCACAGAGCCTTACCTGATCTTTCCTTTCCTTATATTTCTGACCTCATCTTCTTATGATCCCCCCTTGTTCACTTACTCCAGTCATTATTGGCCTTTTTACTGTTCTCTTGGCAACCAGCCTCATTTCTGAGTTAGATCCTATGCATTGGCTATTCCCTCCACCTGAAATCATTTCCTGGAGATATCTACATGACTTACTTCCTCTTGGCCTCCTAGTTTTTATTTTTCTAACACCTTCTCATTGAGCACTGCCCTGACTACTTTACTTAAAATGAAGACTGCTCCCCCACCTCTAGCACTCCTGATCTCCCTTAATCTAGTCTATTTATTTATATAGTATTTATTACCTTCTATAACTATTTAATTTACTTAGATTATTATTTATATTATTTATTTTTTGACCCTCTACCACCAGAATGGACACTCCATGATGACAAGGATTTCTTTATTGTCTTGTTCACTGATGGATTTCCAACATTTAGAAATTTACCTACCTTTAATTAGTGCCTAGTGAATATTCACAAAATGAATGCATTGAATAGTTGTGTCGATAATGTTTTTGTTTTTGTCTTCCTCCCACTTTTACTGTATATTTCCTTAAGAGAGGAACTCCATATACTAAATATCAAAATGCATACCAAGAGAGACAATCAAATAAACAGATACACTGTTTACAAGGTATCTAGCATCTGGATATTTGTAAAGTTATGGATAACTGATCACTTTAAGCTTCTTCACTGTGAAGAAACTAAAGCCCCATCATGTTCATGCTTTAATCTGATGTACTCACAATAATGGTTGCTTTAAAATGCTGATTCTTTTTATTGACAAGGAGGGAACTAGAGCACCATAGATGCCACTATGGGAGTTTTTTCTCCCCAGCCATACTGGCCACAATGATGTCAAACAATTTTATTTGCTATCACATTCAACTTAACTATGCTCAAGTAGATGTGTCTACAAAGTAAAATCAAGGGTTGAGCAAACCATCCATTTTTTTTACAAATTTCAAATTCAGTATAAGCTAAAACAATTAGATTGTTGAAAATATGACAATAGAGTTGCATGAATGATGACTTTAATTGCCAACTTTATTTGTGTTATTCATAAACACAATGTGTTTCCAATATATATTGTAGATTGACCAGTGGCCAAATCAGTGATCTTAACATTTCAAAATTGCTTTTTTGTTCTTATTTTATTCATACCAGAAATGATTGCTACCTAGATTTATAAGCATTAACAATTTACCAAATTATTAATCGTTACCTTATTGAATGAATCTTGACATTATTTCTTTATCCATTTATCTACTCATTCATTTAATAAGTATTTATGCCACAAAATGTTCATGACACCCAGGATACATCAGTGAAAAATCTGACAAGAATCTGTGTCTCAAAAAGCCTGGGATCAACATTAATTCAGAAAGAAATCATGATAAAGTGATATATCATGATAAAAAGTCTTTTTACTTCTCCATGACAATATTATACTCAGATTTTCCAAATCCCATGTTTGACAAATTTATGAGAAAATGGAAGCAAAGATCTATTGCTATACATAAAACCAAGAGAAAGATCCTTGTTAGGATAGTGGAATCTAAATTTTAAAAAATCCAAAGCAAAATCCAGTAACAATGAAAAATATATTTTATAGCTAGAGGCTATTCAGTAACATTAAGCCATTAACAAGAAATATCTATCATAAATCTATATGTACATAAAAATGTAGCCTATGTTTATATATAATTAAAAATTGGTAGAAATTCAAGATTTTGAGGAATGAACACAGAGAATCATATAGTTTTCAGAAAAATGGATAAGAGTAAGTGAGTAAAAAACAATATTAAGGCAGACTTCTGCTTCTAACCAAGACTCAGTAAAATAGACTGATTTGCCCTCCTACCTGAAATTTTCCAAAAAATTGGAAAAAAAGTATGAAAAGTTGATTTTACAATACTGGACATCAGGCAAAATAGTACAGTGATTGGTGAGAAACAATATAATTGCACCAGCTTATTGTCTTGAAAGAGTTTCCAGATCACAGCACAAGGAGATGTCACCTAGGTAGACTTCCAGGAGACTCCCTGGGTTGAGGACAAGCATCTAAGAGGCCAAAATAGTTATAGTGTATAGGACAGAATACCAGAGAGGAACTATCTAGAAGCACAGAGACAGAACTCCAGAGGGCTCTGCAGAGGGTCTCATTTGAAGATTCAGCTAAGTAATGATCAATGCATGTGTGTAAGAAAACTTCCCAAGTTTGGAGATACATTCAATAGAAAGTATTAGAGGTTAGATTTCCCAGTGCTTACATACAGCCAGGGATAGTGCCTTCTCCCCATTAAACTGGCAATTCTCCTGATTCACAAGACAATAAGTGAGTACACAGAGAGGGTCTGCCTAAGTAGTGGGAAATAATTAGCCTTAGACTAAATACTGCTCTGGTTCCACCTAACAAATACTAAAAACAAGACCAAAAAGGATCAAACAGATTTCAAATAACTTAAATGCCTCCTAGATGAAAGCTTAGGAAGAGCAGTAGGAATAGAAAAATATCTAATACCTATAAGGTAATATTTCTGATGTCTGACATCCATTCAAAACTTACCAAGCATGCAAAGAAGCAGGAAAATATAACATATAATGAAGACAAAATTAACCAATCAAAACCAACCCAGCACTGACATAGATATTAGAATTAATGGATAATGACACCAAAAACAGTTATTATAACTGTATTCCATGATCAGAAATTTAAGTAGAGAATAGTAAGGCATTAAAAAAGAAAAGACCCAAGCTAAACTTCTAGATATTTTAACTCCAATGTTTGAAATGAAAAATACACTAGATGTGACTAACAGCAGAGTAGACATTAAAGAAGAAAACATTAGTTGAATTTGAAGACAGAATGAAACCGTGTGAGAAGAGAGAATTAAAAAGTTGAGTGGGGCATCACTGAACTGGGGGACAACTTCAGGAGGCCTAACATGTATGCACTTGGAGTCTATAAGGAAAGAGGAAAACAGAAAAACTATTTAAAGAAATAATGACTCCAAATTTGACAAAGCTGATGAAAACTATAAACCCACATATCCAAAAAACTCAACACACCCCAAGTACAAGAAAGCACCTAATGATTTCATAACCAAATTTGATGAAAACTATGAAACCACAAATCAAAGAAAATCATCACACCAAGAAAGCACCAAGACATATTATAATTGAATTGCTCCAAACCTTTGATAAAGAAAATTTTTAAAGCAACCAGAGGTAAGAAATGAACATTTCAAACAGAGAAATAAAAATAAGGATGATATTTTACATCTGTTGGATGGAAACAATGCAAGTGAGAAAATAGTGGAGTGACACCTTTAAAGTACTGGGAGGGTGGGGGAGAGAGGGAAAACTGTGAGCTTAGACTTCTATACCCAGAAAAAATATCTTCTAAAAACAATAATAAAATAAATATTTTTTTTTCAGCAAAACAAAAGTAAAACAACTAAGGAAAAACAAACAAGCAAACAAAGAAGTTATAGCTAATAAGCTGACAAATAATACAGTGAAACCATTAAAAATATTAATTTAACTGAAAAGAAGTCAGGAAAAGATGAAAAGTAATAAAGAAACTAAAGACATACTTCTAAATAACCCATGAGCCAAACAAACTGAAAAGGGAAATTAAAAAGTATCTAAACTAAACAAAAATGTTCACTAAATATATCAACATTTTTGGAATATTGCTAAATCACTACATAGGGGAAACTTATACATTATACATATAGAAAGGAAGAAAGGCAAAAATAAAATAAATGACTCTAGCTTCACCTTATGAAACTAGAGAAAAAGGAGCAAATGAAATCCAAAGTAAACAGAAGAGAGGTATGGATGAATCACAAAATAATTCTGTTGAACAAAGGAAGCCAGACTAAAAAGAGCACATGGAGTATGATTCTATTTATATAAAATTCTCAAAAAATGTCAATTAATTGCTAGTGACAGAAAGCAGATTAGTGAATGAGTCAGGAATGAATTATAAAGTAGTATAAGGAAACATTTAGGAGTAGAAGATATGTTTTTTATCCTGATTGGGTATGGTTTCATGGTGTATACTTGTCAAAACTTATCAAATTTACACTTGATATGAAATTTACTCTAGGTAAATTACACCTCAATACACTTTTACAAAAAAAGATAGTAAGAATACAGATAACTTGACCAAGACAGATGAAAAGTCTGACTTGATTTTTATGTAAGATAAAGCATTTATCAAGTAAAAAATTACATTTATTTAAAACATACATTAAAAATGTATAAGAATTAAAGACAAAAGGCAGACAAGAAAGCTCAAAGATTACCAGAGTTTAATATTGGACCAAACTCTCTGACCATAAAATAATATTGGAAATGCTTCACAAAAATATAAAGAGAATCAAAACTACCTTTCATGTATCTGTTAAAAACTTGCATATTGCACACCTAAATACATGTCAGCGCTTCAGTGGGTTAATGGGCTCTAAGTATTCTCTATTACATTAAGATGTCAATTATAAATTTCCAAAACATTATTAACAAAATAAATATTTTGGCATTCTATAATCATTCCTTGATTATCTTTTGTCTTTCATCTTATTTCCCAGCTACATTGTAAATGCCCTTAATATCACTTACCAAATCTTCTCTCTCTCAGATAGGAACAGAATTGAGATACTGGTAGGGTTTTGAAAACCTATTTACTGAATCCTGTTGAACTAAAATTATTTCTAAGATTATAAAGATATAAATAAAAGTATAGATTTAAAAAGTATCCCTTTTTCTATTACTTTTCTTTTATTGCTTATCACAAAAACAATACTCTCTTAGTTCCTCAGTAAGTGTTTTGTTGTTATCATAAAGACTATTGGAAGGGAATTTTAGAGCCAAGCCTATTCTAGAAAATTCAGAGTATATAAAGAAAATTCATAGTGATAGTCTGTATTACATAATTCTCTCTACATAAATATTACTATTAATGTTGAGTTCCCATGGACTTTATTAAATTCAGTTCCAGCATTTATGGTAAAAAAACAAAAACAAAAAACCTTGAAAATTGTTATATCCAAATACTGAAAAAAATCTCATAAATTGGCATTTATAGCATTGATAAAGTTTATAGAGGTTTAAATTTTACTTTTTCAGATACCAATCATGAAAGATTTTTTGAGCACTACCTATGTTGTTCTCAAAACTATACTGGCATTACAGCAGATACAAAGAAATATAAATCATTGTCTTTGCCTTTAGCAACTTTCTAGTTGTGGAGGTAAAGATAAAACACATGAAATAGGAAAAATAAAATAAAATAAGTGTCTACATCTAATAAACCTTAGAAGAGAACCATCAATTCAGGCCTGAAGTCTTCCTTTAAATGTTGAGGCTTGAGCTGAATCCTAAATAAGATTAGATAAGTAAAGAGGAAGAAAGAAGACATTCCCGAAAGGGAAAGAGTATCATGAGCCAAAGAACAGGAGTATTTGGGGCCATGAATAAACCTTTAAACAGCTATTGTAATGTACTGGGGTAGTGATAAATAAGGTCCTATGATCTAGATACAACCATTTTATGTAGCAATTTGAACCATAAGGCATAGAAGTAGGACTTGATGGAGTTGGTAATAGGGAGTTATCAAGGGTGCTTGGGAAGAGAAAGAAGGGTTGTTTTGTATGGTGAAGATAATGACTATAGTTATTCACCTAATATCTATTTTCTCCTTTCTGTAAGATAGCCCCAAATCTGTTAGGGACAGCAAGTATGCACAGCTAAAAATATTACATTTCCCAGTCACCTTACAGATAGAAGTGGCAATTCGACCCATTTCCAGCTAATGAAATGGAAGCAGATACTGTTGAAGGAGCTGCTGTAATAAAGAAGACCAAAGCCTCAGGCCTTGGAATATGTATTTACAGATAATAGGTGTCATTATGGGAGTGTATGAGAAGAACACAACTAGAGTACTTGATGTGACCAACATTTAAGGGTTGAATAGAGGCAGAGGTGTTTTGGAAGGCACAGATAAGAAATGCATGGAGAGAGAGAGACTAACCATGGTGCCACAGGAACCAGGGGTAGAGAGTGAGTCAGGAAAGTGAACAGTGTCATATTCAGAAAGGTCGTAGAGGGCAAGAAGACATTGGATGTCCCAAAATTCCAACTAGAACAGGAGAGATATCCATCTGGACATGTGGGATCAAGCCATAGATTTGGAGAGATAAATTCAATTTTCTTTTTTTTTTTTTTTTTGACAGAGAGAAACACAGCGAAAGAGGGAACATAAGCAGGGGGAGTGGGAGAGAGAAGCAGGCTTCCCGCGGAGCAGGGAGCCCGAAGCAGGGCTCGATCCCAGGACCCTAGGATCATGACCTGAGCCGAAGGCAGACGCTTAACAACTGAGCCACCCAGGCGCCCCTTCAATTTTCTTTTTATATTAATTCTAGATTAATATGTAAAGACAAAAATAAGCTTGATAAAAAAGAAAATAAGTGAATGCCACACACAGAATTGGATATACCTATCCCTATAAAGAAATTTTGGCTGAGGGTGGACAGGCTTAGCACCAAATTTCAGGTTTTGAGAATGAAATGGTTTTTCTAGAAGGGTGAGAGAGATATATTTGATTTGCAAAATGAAGTCAGTGACTCCATGCAATATACATTTGTTGGTACCAACTCAGTTTAGGAAACTATTTGAGGAACTCAACCTATAGAAAAAGACCATTACTTTGCATCAAAAAACTTACAATCAAATGTTTATATATCATGAAAATTGATATGTAATATGAATAATTACTACATTATGGGCAAGTGCAAAGTACTCTTTGCTTATATGCATACATAAATATGTCTATTTTTAGTGTGAATATAAAATGTGCATCCAAATGCACATCCTTAGAGACATAGGCAGATTTTTTTTCAAAATGCTTGGTTCAACATAGATACAGAAATGGCATATATTTTTATATGTGCATAGGAACATATAAATTGAAGAGGTAAAAATGTATAAATTGTATTTAAGTCATCACAGACAATAATTGATCTTAGCAGGGTTGGGTTTAGGAAAGGTTCTGTAACAGCTGGGATATTTGACTATGTATAGAATTTTGTCATGTATAGAAAGATTTGAGGTAAAAAAAGAAAAAAAGTACATGTGAAAGATTTTTGTCCCACCTCAAGGGTGAGAGCTCATGGGTCAAATTTATTTATTTTGCCCATTTAGCTTAATCCTAATAATAAGTATGCGTATATTACCAGCATTTTGTGTGTGTGTATCTATCTGTTATCTATCTACCTACCTATCTATCTAATATTTAAGTAACAAATATGAATATATGACATTTAGAACCAGAATTTTATATATTTGGAAAACCAGGAATATAAATATATAGTTTTGTGGATATAGATATAGATAGATATATAGATATATAGGAATTGGGAAGTTCACTAATTGATTTGATTGATACAGCCTTAGTTGCTGAGTGCGACAGTGTTGAGATGGTATTAAAATAAATAAGGAATTGTTCAGTGTCAGTATGAATATCATTCAGAAAAGGAAATGTTGACTCTGTGTAAAGATAAAGCAGCTTCCTACACATTGGCATAAACTTCTTGGTCCCACTGTTTAGTATTTTCACTCATAGCTGATACAAAACTAATCTCAAAAGTGTAAGTCCGCTTTTTTTTTTTTTTGCTATCCTAGAATAAAACTTCGAAGAACTTTATTTTTCATGACAAGAGACAAGTTTCAATTTTACAATGGAAATAGCAGTGCTAAAAACAAACAAATAGAGGGATAAGGAGAGAGGGAGGTAGAGAAGGAGGAGGAAGAGAGGAGAAAGAGTGTGAAGCCAGGAAAATGGGAAGAAGTTAGGCTGGTTATCTTTAATAGGGAACACATTCTTTGGAGCTGGTTTGTAGATCGGAATCAACACAGAAGCAAAAGCGTGGAAAGGAGAGATGTGCAGAAAGGACATGTGATATGCCTTGGTTATCACCTGTGTTTAGGAGATGAAAGGGCAATTTAGGGTGAATAAGGTTCAAATCCCTTGGACTGATTTTGAGTTGTAATGAGTAGCAGGTAAGAAAAATAACCAAATCCTGCTTGTATTTCCTGAGAAAATGTAAGGACCTGTGTTATGACAGGCAAAGAGAGGTGACAATCAGCTTATTTTTCTCATCTGACAATGAGTCATCTTTAGATTTTTAGAGACATCCATGGATGCTGCTTCTTGTTGCCTCCTTACTCCTAGGAACCACATTCTGTGCCAACAGAAAGGCTATAGCTGTCTCTTCTCCCATGTGAGTTAGCCTTCCTGTTCTGTTCATTTTTAGGCTAGGTTTATGTTTGTCAACAATTTTAGAGAAAACCAAAAACAAAACATGTTTTAAGCCAGTCATCAAAAAAATTGAGTCAGATGCTTGCTAAGCAGTTGTTTTGAAAAGACTTGCTGCAATACTTAGACATGTTAAGTGTTTATGCCATCCGGGCAAGCATAAAAGGACTTCAGGGGGGAAAGGCTCCTGGGTAGAAGCTGGTGCCTTTTTAACAGAAAGAAAAAGTGGTTTTAGAGGAAAAACTAGCTCTGAAGTTTTCATAGCTAAAAGACCTTAGCTAGGGCAGTAATTATATCGCCATACTATGTGAATTTGTTTGATGTAATTTCACAGTCCATCAGAAATGAGAGTCAAGTTCAGGAGATGTTTATATATATAATGCTGAAGTGGAGTATGCAACAATGTGCACAATGCAAATGTTTATCCATTCTTCATGGTTGGCTAAAATACATCTCTTAGACCAGGGGTCTCAAAGTTGAGTCCATGATCCCCTAGACATACTCAAGACCCTTTCCAGGGGGAGTGCAGAGTCAAAACTATTTTCATAACAATCTTAAGTTGCTATTTACCATTTTCACGTGTTGACAGTTGTACCAACAGTGCAAAAGCAATAGTGAGTAATACTGGCAATGCGTTAGTATGAATGAAGCAAAAACTAAAATTATGAAAAACTTGTAGGTGCCACCTTGAACTGAACAGCTTTGCAATACTTAATGCTTTTTCCAATAAGACAAATGGTAACATAAATGGGCAAATTTACCAACACTTGGAAGATCTGCAAAGCTAAGTAAGCCAATATTTTCCAAATGACTAATGCACAATTTTATAAAATTAGGCACAAGCCAAAGAGTCATTCAAAAAACAAGATATATGAAAGAATTTAGTGGACGTATGCAAAGCTCATTGGTATGCTTTCATATTCCCTACTGCAGCTGACCTTTAAGGAAGGACAACTTGTTGAGTTTTGGTATAGTATAAAAAAGATCCACAAATGTCTGAAAAGGTCATTAAAACACTCCCTCCTTTTCTAACTCGTATTTATTTATTCTCATGCATATTTGAGTGAGGCTGGCTTTTGTTCATAGGCCTCAACATAGAGACTTATCTTACAGCCGAATTGTAGAAACAGATATGAAAATCCTTGCAAAAAGGTAAAATAGTGCCACTTTGTGCACGTGTGTGTGCATGTGTGTGTGAAGGAAGAGACAAAACTTTGAAGAGACAGGAGAACTCAAGCATTTGGAGGAGGAACAATTCCTTCTACCCACATCAATATTTCTTTCTGGCATCATCATGTCTCACATGGTAGAATAACATATGATAACAATAATGGCAATGTTGACTCCTCATTATACTACATTTTAAAGTGGTTTAAGAACCACTCCTTTAGGTCATTTAAGGCATTTTGGTGAAAAGGCATAGGCTTCAGAATCAGAAAAACCTGGGGGCAAATACAGGCTCTATCACTTATTGGAGGGGTCTTTGGGAGCTTCATTTTCATGAGTTTCCTTAACAGTAGAGTAGGCTTAAAAATATTTCCATTATATGGTTTTTGTAAGAATTAGACATGATCTAAATAATGTACTTCATACAGAAACTGGCACATAGTAAATCTTTAATTAATAATGACTATTTTAGTACATATTTTTTATAGATCTTTGGCTAAATATGGATACAGATATAGGCATCAAATAGGTTTAAAAAGGACTATAAAATACTTTTTATTTCCTTAAATCGTATTCATATCAATACGACTGGGATTGTAGAAACAGCTTTGACAATGAGATATTGACAAAACATAGGATAAGTATGTAAGTGAAGAAGTGCACCAGAGCCAAGTATATGAATTATATACAGGAATTTAGTAGTAAAAATTACAAATAACTTTCTATGATTGATACTAATCTAGCAGCTGTATATTTTAAGGTTATTCTGGTGCAGAAAAATATGTGGCTGAAGTATAAATCAATGGAAACACAATATACTCCAACTTAACGTTAACTGGTACTTTGAACCTGTGGAGTCTGAAGAGAAGTTTCTATCCCACAACATGTATTTAAAAACACACAAGAATAAGAAAACAATTAAATATGACTGGGGGAAAAAAGTGCCTGGAACTGAGGCTATCGTATTCTTTTGCAAATCTTCTCCTAACCAAGTGTTCCTTCTTATAGTTCCTTGGACAAGATCCTCGGCTTTCCTGCCTCAGAGCCACCACATTCCACATTAAGTCACCTCACAGATGCTCTTCTCTTCCAGGGGATTTACTTTACCTAGCACTCCCTCTTTTCTGTTGTTCTCAAAGCACAATCCTGGTCAGGATGCTGCTCTGTTGAACACTCCATCACTCCCACCCAACACTGAAGTCCCCCACACTCTTGTCCCCCTTATTTCCAGAGCCCATCACACCCCTTTCTGCCTACCTTCTACTGAAGTGGAAGTGCTTGATGGTCCTTCAGATGTTGTACCCTTTCCTTCTTCTGCAACCTGCCATATAGCATGCCTTCTATTTGACTGTTCTTCCCACTCCTCAATTCCACAAGATGAAGCTCAAATAGCATATCTTCCTAAATTATCTTCTGTGATATCCATCTTTCTCTGTAAATTGAATATTATCTCCATGTTCTCTAGTCTCCCATTATACTACATATGAACAATTTTTATGATACACATGTCTTCCTATCATTTGATTATTATTTGAAAAATGTATTCATCTCCTAATCTAGGTTGTCCCAGGTTCAACTGCCACCATCACTTATGTTGACTAATGCCAAGAACCTTCTAATTGGTCTCCATGCATCCATTCTTGGCCTCATTTAATCCATTTCCTACTCATCAGCCAGAGTGATCCTCTTAAATTATAATCAAACCACTAAACTGCTCAAAACACTTAAGTGGTTTCCCATTTCACTTAGATTAAAATCCAGATTTCTTAGCATGGCCTGACCTCTGCCTATTTTTTCAACCTTATCATGAGCTCCTCTTCCTTGTTTCCTCCAGTCCACACCATGCTGAGCTTCTTTCAGTACTTTGTACAAAGTTCTTTCTTTCTCAGAGAAGGAAGGAAGAACTAAAGCTACCTTTTCTGCTGAAACACTTATTTCCTCACTCTTCATATAGATACTCTTAATCATTCTTAATATCCAGCTTAAATGTTAGGTCTTCAGAAAGGCTTTCCTTGAAGACTTTTCAGCCCCTTACTTGTTTCTTATATTGTACTTACTAAATTTATACTTTAAAAGTTTATTTTGTTTTATTTGCATTTGTCTGCCCTCCCCTACTGGAATGTGGGTTCCATTAGGGTTGGGAAACATGTATACCTTGCATTTCTATCACCTAGCACAGTGCCTAACACAGGGCTCAATAATATTTATTGAGCAAATAGATAATTAAATGGTATCAGTTGGCAGAATTTTACCTTTGGTCAGTAAGCTCAAGGTCTCTTAAGGGGAATAAATAAAACCTGACAAACAATATTTTTAAGTTTTTAACACCCCAAATTCATGAATTTGAAAATTGTTCCTTGAAAAGAAATGTTGGAGCTCTTTAGAATAAATTATGATGATTCTCCAACAATTTAGGTACTCTTAAAAATGTAATATAATGTAAACTTTAAAAAGAAATATACTGATGATGTTTTAAATACATATAAAGAAAGACACTTCCCAGAAATTAAGCTGATATTTCATTTTTTAATAATGTTTGTAGGAGTATATGGCGAATTTATCTGGATTTCAATGTATGTCCTTCAGTATCCACATCTACTTCCATTCTTTTAGATGCACAACATACTCATTTTATTTCTTAAAATATGATCTACCTTTTCTGCTTTAAATGTTATAAGTGTTAATAGTATTATTTTCATCACAAGAATGAGGACCTACTTGACTTCAGTTTTCCTTGACCTTGAAATTCTTCCTTCCTTTGTGCCTTTCCTCACTTTTTCCTTTCTTCTTTACTTTCATCCTTTCTTCCTATTTCCATTCAGGAAATTCTTCATCCCTTCCATATTTTCTAAGTGTCAGGTCTGTTTAAATAGTATATAGATACATTGGGAGATACTAGATTAAGGCAGTAATTAAGAAGTTGCTAAGCATTATTATAACTTTTTATCACAGTCCTGCATTAGTTATCTCAATATACCTCACACACTTTAATTTTCTTTTCTTGTCTGCCCTCTGATTCACACTTTCCTAGATCCTTTTTATCATGGTCTTGCTACCTTTGTGGAGTTATTTTTACCATCTCGGGCCTCCAAGATTATGTGTTTTGGATATTTCTTTGGGTATATCTGACCTAGAGACCTTCAGTGTATCAGTTTTTTCAGTAGTCACTTAGGCACCACCTCAGAGCCTCTTAGTTTCACCTGTCTCCAGAGTCCTGAGCCAGTTGTTTCTTCCTCTCATAGTTGCAGCAACCAGTATTGTAAGCTTGGACTGACTTCACCAAAGCCCTCAATCCATGGTCATGATTATGATCATGATGAAACTGTGCCTCCAAAGGGCTCTGCTGGGGACTAACATGATGAGGTCCCACTTGGCCTCTACACAGGCTTAACTCTGAAGTGTGTAATGCATGCCCTGCCTCTTGTGGATGAGACTTTGACCAATAGAAAATAGTATCTGAGAGTCAATTCTCTCTCCAGCCTAGGGAACTACCAACTTCAAACTATGCAACAGTTTGTTGGGCAGTGGAAGACCATCTATAAAATAGAACAATCAATTTTGTATGGTAAAAATCAGAGATCAGCCCTGTCAGGCACCACATGTTGGCTATCCCTCCTTCCTTTCCTCATTTCCCTTTTCCTCTTGTTTCTTTGGAATTTTCCCCACTAATTAAGAAATAACACATTAGTTCATTAGTTTTTGCTTCAACCTCTACTTCCTGGGGAACTCAGTTAGGACAGACATTCCTCTTTTTTTTTTTTTGGTACATTTGTGATCTCATATTTATACACTAAGCACCATATCCAACAACTGTGCCTGTAATCTACTAAAATGTAGTAAGAGACACAAGGCTCAGATGTCAAAGTGATGGTTCTCCATCAACAGTGAAACCAAGGAAATGAGTCTTGCTCATGTATTTGATCCTTGGAGTAGACATGGATATTATGCTAAAATCTTAATGAATACATTCAGTGGTGAGCTGGAAATCATTCACAGAATTCTTGATACAGAGAGTGTGTTCATTGGGTATTTCAAAATCTATTTGATATCTGATTTCTTTTATAAAAGCTTCTTAGACACCCCTACCTATACCAAATAATCTCTTTTTTGAATGAGATAACTGGTCAGTCCCAAGTTCAATTATAGGAAGAACTTATACCTTATAAATAAATAAGTGAATAAATAAGAATTTATGGATTATAAATAAAGAGCTTATACATTATAAATAAATAAATAAACTCATTTATTTAAGACAGTGTTTTACCTATTACTATATACGAGGCAGTTTTTTAGACATTGAGTATGTAATGTAGAATGAAACCATCACAGTTCATATTCCCATTGAAATTATAGCCTAATGAAAAGGAAGGCTCTGTAGTCCAGAAAAATAAAATATTTTTGGATCTCCACAGGTTTCAAGAACTTGGGTACTCTTTTGTTTTATTCTCCAGTTGTATTTCATGTAAACATTATAAACAGATCTTTCACTGGATTATTCCAAAAATAAAACAAACAAGCCAAGCAGATCACCATATCCGGAAACATTAGTACAACCCTCAGGGAGAAGTTGAATTTTGTCTGATCCATCACACATCTGGGAAAGGAAAATAAGGTTGAATTTATAATTTGTACCACAAGACTAGTTTAACAATAAAAAGGGATAGTAATATGGTGTAATACCACAGAGACTGGGACACAAGGTAAATGTAGCCTAGAATATTTGTACCTCTTGGTGAATGGGAGCCCCTATCACCACCAGACAACTTTATATGCCTAGCCATTACCTGAAAATTTTCTTCCAGACAGCTTCCCATTCTTCTTCCATTAATTCAAAACTTCAAAAGCACTACATTACATTTCATTCACAAATTGGGTAAGATATTAAATTAGGGAGATGGTATCTGAGATACTCAAGGTTGTTAGACTTGTCGTAGTCAATATAAGCCACGCCTCTCTCACATGTACTGGGATACTCTACTCACAAAATATGGAAAAGCTTCTACCCACACATACCTCTTCATGAAGGTTTGCACAGTGAGATTCAGCTATAATAAAGACACTGATAGCTAATAGCACTTATTCAAAATTAAAATATTGATGACAAAGGGCACGAACACAAGCACAGCACGTATTTCCTGGGCATTTCCAGTCACATCAATCCCCTTGAACCAAAGGCCTCCCTTTGACATAATAGATGTAATTATTTGTTATAATTTTATGTAAATGAGAAAGCTGATAAATTAAGCTTTAAAAAATTCACTGCACTTTTATCATTTTACTTAGTGAAATAAATTTCCAAAATTTACAGTTCCTTTGAAAGTTCTTAAAATACAAAATGTTTGTTATAGTTCTTTTCTGACAAAACAGTGATCCTTAAATATTTTAATGTAAAAATAAATAAATAAACTGATGTGGGAAACAGAATGGAGACCAATAAGTGTTATCACTCTAATTCTAAACCATTTAAATAATGAACAACATGAAGGATAAAAAGGTATTTTTCATTTGTAAACTGTGTGTTGTGTTTGTGAGTACACATGTATACACACACATATAGTTTTAGAACTGTGACCTCAAGAGCTAGGACAGGGAATCAGATTGGCTCTATAAATTACAAATGTAAGCTTAAAAGTGGGTGTAAGATTGAGCTTCTTTTTGGTTAAAGGCTATTAGGAAGCAATAATAAATGTAATTTAAATTAAATGCAGTAAATAACTATTAGAGCCCAAATAACCAAAGCAATTCTGAGAAAGAACGAAGTTGGAGGTATCATGCTTCCTGATTTCAAACTATATTACAAATCAGTAGCCATCGGAACAGTATGGTATTGGAATAAAAACAGACACACAGTTCAGTGGAACAGAATAAAGAGTCCAGAAATAAACCCATGCATATATGTTCAATTAATTTTTGACAAAGGAGCTCAAAATATGCAATTGGAAAACGATGGTCTCTTTAATAAATGTTGCTAGGAAAACCAGATATCCACATGCAAAAGGACTGGACCCCTATCTTATACACAAAGATAAACTTAAAATGGATTAATAATTTGAATGTTAAGACCTAAAACCATAAAACTGCTAGAAGAAACATAGAGAAGAAACTTCTTGACATTGGTCTTGGCAATGGTTTTTTGTATTTGACACCAAAAAACAAAAGAAATAAGAGGAGCTACCTTAAATTAAAAAGCTTCACAGAAAAGAAAACCATCAAGAAAACACAATTTATGGAATGGGAGAAAATATTTGCAGACCACATATCTGATAAGTGGTTAATATCCAAAAAATACAAGAAACTCCTACAATTCAATAGCCAAAAAACATAACCCAATTAAAAAATGGCAAAGGACCTGAATAGACATTTTCCAAAGAAGACATACCAGTGGGCAACAGGTACATGAAATGGTGCTGTTCAACATCACTAACAATCAGGGAAATGCAAATTTAAATCACAATGGGATATCACTTCACACTTGCTAGGATGCCTATTATCAAAAAGACAAAAGATAACAAATAATGGCAAGGATGTAGAGAAAAGGAAACTTCTGTACACTGTTGGTTAGAATGTAAACTGTTATAGTCACTAAGGAAAACAGTATGGAGATTCCTCAGGAAATTAAAAATAGAACTACTATATGATCCAGCAATCCCACTTGGGTATATATATGAAGGAAATGAAATCACTGTCTACACTCCAGTGTTCATTGCAGCATTATTCACAATAGCCAAGGAATGGAAACAACCTACCTGTTCATTGACAGACAAATGGATTAAAAATGTGGTATATACAAACAATTGGTTATTATTCAGCCTTAAAAAAGGAAATCCTGTCATTTGCCGCAGCATGGGTGAACCTGCGTATGCTAAGTGAAATAAGCCAGACAGAGAAAGACAAACAAACGATGCATGGTAACACTTAAATGTGGAGTCCAGAAATAAAAAATCTAGCTCATAGAAACAGAGTAGAATGGTGGTTGCCCAGGGCTGAGGGGGTGAGAGAAAGAGAGAGAGGCTGGTAAAAGGGTACAAACTTTCAGTTATAACATGAATAAGTTTTGAGGTTCTAATGTATACCATGGTAACTATAGTTGATAATACTCTACTGTATATTTTTAAATCTTTTTTTTTTTTTTGCTAGAGAGAGAGAGCGTGGGTGAGAGAGAGTGAGCGAGAGTAAAAGCAGGCGGAGCTGCAGGCAGAGGGAAAAGCAGGATCCCTGCTGAGCAAGGAGCCCGATGCGGGACTCGATCCCAGGGCCCTGGGATCATGACCTGAGCCGAAGGCAGCTGCTTAACCAACTGAGACACCCAGGCATCCCTATATTTTTAAATCTTTAGTAGTTTTTTAGTTAAAATATAATTAACGTACAGTGTTATATTAGTTTCAGGTGTACAATATAATGATTCAACAATTGTATACATTACTCAGTGCTCATCTAGATAAGTGTACTCTTAATCCCCTTTATCCATTTCACCCATCCCCCCACCTGCCTCTCTCTGGCAACCACCATTTTGTTCTCTGTATTTGAGTCTGATTTTTTTTCTCTTTCTTACTTTGTTTTTTCATTTGCTTTGTTCCTTAAATTCCACATATGAGTGAAATCATATGGCATTTGTCTTTCCCTGACTGACTGATTTCACTTAGCATTAAACCCTCTAGGTCCATCCATGTCATTGCAAATGGCAAGGTCTCATTCTTTTTTTATGGCTAATATTCCATTGTGTGTGTGTGTGTGTGTGTGCATGTGTACCACATCTTCCTTATCCATTCATCTGTTGATGGACACGAGTTGCTTCCATATCTTGGCTATTGTAAACAATGCTACAGAAACATAGGGGCTCATATATCTTTTCAAATTAGTGTTTTTATTTTCTTTGGATAAATACCCAGTAGTGGAATAACTGGATCTTATGGTTGTTCTATTTTTAGTTTTTTTTGAGGAGACTCCATACTGTTTTCTGCAATGGTTGTACCAATATGTATTCCCAGCAATAGTGCATGAGGCTTCCTTTTTCTCCACATCCTTGTCAACACCTGTTATTTCTTGTGTTTTTGCTTTTAGCCATTCTAACAGGTTTTAAGGTGATATCTCAGTGTGGTTTTGATTTGCATTTCCCTTATGATTAGGGATGTTGAGCATCTTTTCATGTGTCTGTTGGCCATCTGGATGTCTTCTTTGGAAAAATGTCTCTGCCCATTTTTTAATTGGATTATTTGTTTCTTTGGTATTGAGTTGTATAGGTTCTTTATATATTTTGGATATTAACCCCTTATTAGATATATCATTTGCAAGTATCCTCTCTCATTCTTTTTGTTGCTTTTTTGTTTTGTTGATGGTTTGCCACCATGCATTATTTTCGTGTAGTCCCAGTAGTTTCATTTTGTTTTATTTCCCTTGCCTAAGAAGACATACCTAGAAAAATGTTTGTATGGCTGATGTGAAAGAAGTTACTGCCTATGGTTTCTTCTAGGAGTTTTATGGTTTCAGGTCTCACATTTAGATCATTAATCCATTTTGAGTTTATTTTTGTATATGGTATAAAAAAGTGGCCTAGTTTCATTCTTCTGCATGTAGCTGTCCAGTTTTCCCAGCACCATTTGTTGAAGAGACTGTCTTCGCTAAGAGAGTAAGAGAATAAAACCCAAGTGCTCGCACCAAAAAAAAAAAAAAAAAAGGTAAAAATATGAAGTGAAGTGATGGATGTGTTAATTAACTTAGTGGTGGGAATCCCTTCACAACGTATATGCATATCAAATGACCACATTGTATACTTCATATATATTACAATTTTGTCAATTATACCTCAATAAAGTTGAAAAAAGAACATAATAAATATATTATAGTATATTAGAAGATAAACAATGCTAATGCTCCTAGGAAGTATTATATAGTCTGAGTTTACCTAATTCCTCACTCCCTGTCAGCCACTCTTACCAGCTTTGGCTTCTGAGACACCAGACACCACCAGAGCTTCAAAATCCTTTCCTGGACAGTCAAAAACCACTGTGACTCGGTCTAGAGCATACTGGGAGGGCTGTGGGCAGCCTTACAGAATCACTTCACTCATGTGGAGGTCTCATTTTTATAATGTCTCCTTTACCTGGCTCCTTCACTCCCCTATTCTAGACCTTTAGAATTTATCCAAACCCCAGGGACTCTCAGGTTCTACAATTTGCATTAGTGGGAGCTCAGTGGTGGTTAATTGAGGATGATGAGGAGGAGGAGACAGACCTGCTTGTTATTATCTACCATCACTGCTGGGTCTTGGCGGAAAGGAAGGCCGTGTGGGTGACAGAGGTTTAAGAAGACCAAGCACACAGGACTCAAACTGGCAGGACCTCAGTGACCTGCCTTCCTATCCAATATCTACTCGTGGCTGGAATAATTAAAACCCAGGAGAGAGCCAGCAGGATGGATAATAGGACTTGGTAATGACTCTTTGTTTCAACAAATTCATATAGCAGTTCCTGAATTTTAAAAAGTACCGTGCAAATCGATTCGTTAGCTGATAAAAAGTGAATAGTAATTAGTTTATAATAAAATGGCCCGTTTCCATGCTGGCTGATGTGTTGTGGTGGGGGAGGGATAATAGGATTTCTGAGGCCAAACTCACACAGGTGAGTCTTCTGTCGGACTACCTCAGCAAAGTTATGAAGGTTAATCTTGCCAGATGGGTCAAAAGTCCAGATTTTGCACTAATATTCGTTCTAGGGGCCAAAAGGTTTTTCTTCCAACCTTTTTTATTTCCTGTCCCATAGAACACTCCATTGAGTAACTAATACATCGGTGTAAATGTGTTTGTCCTCTCCCTTGCCTTCATAATCAGAAGGTCCTAAAGAGTTCTGCTTTGACATAGAAACAAGTTTCTAGAGTGCTGCAGGGAAATACAGCTAGTAATAATAGTAGTAATGCGGCGCGCCTGGGTGGCTCAGTCGTTAAGCGTCTGCCTTCGGCTCAGGTCATGATCCCAGGGTCCTGGGATCGAGTCCCACATCGGGCTCCCGGCTCAGGCAAGAAGCCTGCTTCTCCCTCCCCCACTCCCCCTGCTTGTGTTCCTGCTCTCGCTATGTCTCTCTCTGTCAAATAAGTAAATAAAATTAAAAAAAAATAGTAGTAATGATAATATGAGTTACTAGTTATGTAGTTTTCACATTAACCAAGCACTAGATTTATCTGGATAAATGCTCACAATGACCTTTTAAGGTATATATTATGCCAGTGTTAAAGATTAAAGGGAAAAAAATAAGGCTGAAAGAAGTCAAGTAACTTGTTTAAGGTTCTACAAATAACCAGTGCAACAATCAGAATTTGAACCCAGAGCAAATTGGGTCCAAATTTTGTGCTGCTTCTACAATATTAAACTGTATCTTTTAATAAAGTAGTGCTTGAATTCCAAGTGAACTTATCTAGACTTAAGTAAAGCTTAAGAAAACATTCTGAAGAATAACAGAACCTAGTGGGGTTATATCATTTGAACCTTCATAAAGACGTTGAAAGCATTCGTAAAGGGTGATTAGCCATGCACTCTGGAGGAAGATCCATACATATTTCATTAAACAGTTATCTTAAACATAAGTACATATTGTAAATTGTGACTGTAACACAGCAGGATTGTTCTAATAACCCACTGGGATCTAGGACATTGGCAGTGGCTCCTTGGAAGAAAATGCTGTGCTTGACAAAGACATTTGTGTCCAGAGTTGTGGCAGTGACCAGTGGAATTTATGTCACTCAGCAATATCTATAGAGCTCAAAGCTGAAAGTTGGCATGCAGTGGTCATGTTAGAGAAGAGCGGAGATCACAGTGGTCCCTCTGGCAGCCACATGGTACAGGGAACTGGCAGCAGTCATGGTGTGATCCTGAAGATACCGAATAACTGAGTGATAGTTAAGAGGTAGTTTGTGAGTAAATGTGAGTACTATGGTAGGCTCCTAAAAGCACCTGGAGGGGTACTTTTCAGGAATTCAAAGTTCTGACTTGGTAGGTATGGTGGGAACCCTTGAAAAACAGATACCATTGGTGTTACTATATTTGTAATCACAGCCTGGTGAGGCCAGGAAAAGATACGTTGCACATGACTTACATAGTCAATTACATCAGATTCTTATATCCATGCACAAAAGGCAGCACCTATCTGGAGAATAGGATACTAGGTTCTCCTCCACATTGTTCAATATTGCTTTTTTCATTCTCCTATTATTGTATTTTCATTCCTGGCTACCCAGTTCTGGTGTAAGCATTATTTCTTTGGATACATTATCATTTTCAGTAGCTCTATGATCAATTGTTGCTGGCTTTGATGATTTGAATAGTTCTATTCTGATTATTTTATAATATACTTGCAATGTACATCAAGGGACAACATTATTTTCAAGTTTGTAGACAGGAAAATGCTACTGCCCCTATATGCTTCCATTTCAATTTCTCCTACATGGAGGACAATATATCTGACATCATCTGAAGACTGGAAAGTCTTTATGCTTTGTTCCCCAGACCTGCTCATGTGGATTTCTCCCTTAGATGAAATTCTAAAACATGAAAGTGCCTCATTCATTTACAGGGCAAGTTGCCACCAGGATGGGGAACTATCCTCTCCTGTCCTTCCTCCATGAAATTCCAAAATCCACATCAGGTCAGAGAGTTGCTTGTTTTTCCAAAACAGTGCAAATACCCACACTGTGAAGAGTAGTTTGATTCTGAGATGACATTGATGAGAAAGTGGCTCATATTTCCTTTGAGAGTTCATTTTCTGGATCTCCTATTTCAGATTGGTCAGGTGCAGGGACTGAGCCACGAATTAGCTTACTCATTGTTAGCAAAGACTAAGATTATCTAAAAGTATCCAGTATAGTCATAGGCACATGATAACTTTGAAGTAAATGCCTATAGGTGAGTGGACATGATTTCTTAGCATAAGGACAACATAATATACTTGTAATATTTTGGAACTTTTGGAGCATTTTCAAATAAAACCTTGTGATTATATGTAATATAATAAGACAGGCATCATTAGTCCAGCTTCATAGAAAAAGAGACACAAGAAGCTGATTTTGTACCCAAGATGACAAAAATTATAACCCTAGTTTTGTGTCCAACACAGTGCATTGCATGTACAGTTTTGGTTAATTTCAGTTGAAAAAGTATACCGCATTTTCTTTTTATAGACTTTCGTGGTTTGAAAGCAAGTCTGAATTCCTAAAAATTATGAAGTCTGAAAAAAAAAACAAAACAGGGAGATCACCAGTGAAGTCTCTAAAGAAACAGGTAGAAATATTTAATATAGATAATTATGCAAACAAGGTTTTCATATCCTAAGTTTTAATAAAATTAGGTTTAACAAAATCTCTAGGGACCCAGCCTTAAAGAGTTTATCAAGATGAGCATTCAACTGAAGAAAATTGAGCTTAAGGCTAAATTGATTTAAGGGTAAAAATGCAGGACCTATCAGGGTTCTATTGGAAAGACATAGACTTATTTTTGGGAAAAAAAAAAAAAAAGAACATCTGCATACATTTGAAAAGGTTTGAGGTTTTTTTTGTTTTTTGTTTTTTTTCCCTAAGCCTGGATATAAAATTCAACTGTGCTAATAAAATGGGGCAGCTTGCAGCATGAGTGAAGAGAGAGAAAAATGTGTATGTATTTTCTTCAACCTAGGAAGGTTTTACACTGAGCATCCAAGAGTAAGGTAGGAATGTTTTTACTACATCCAGGTCAAATGTGTGGTGATGAGATCAGCTGTTTTTGTATTTCTGTCTATGTGGACATGGTTGGAAAAACAAGGATTATTTTATAATGGCATTTATTGGTAGGAACGAATTAAAATCTACTTTCTGGCAGGTCCTGAATCCTTGGCAATTTCATGTAAAATGGGATATATGTGAATTTTTTTATTTAGTTCTCTAACAAAAAAACTGGTTTAACCTTGAATGAGGATGTTTGAACAGATGACCTCTATAGGGCTCTTCTAATCTCATATGCAAGATATTAGCACACATTTATGGTGAATTACCTGAATATTATTATCAACATAAAAAGTAAATATAAACTAAATAAACAAGTTATTATCTTGTTGCAGTGAACTATTAAATACAAGTCTTATATCACAGAAAATCCTTCAATATTTTGCCCATTACCTCTAATATGGATAAACAACTCCCATAGAATGGTATGCCATGTACCTCCATGAGCATTACAACAATAACAAAAAAAGTCACCAAATCATGATCATTACAAAAGAAGGAAAAAAGGCACCAAATCAAAGGTCGGGGCTTCAGTCCTATGTAATCTAGTGTGATCTCTTTGAATTGGAGTAGGGAAATCCCATTTTATTTTAATTAAATGGAATTAGTAATTTTTGAAATCAAATGCATGTAACCTTAGGAAACAAAAATATTCTCAAAAGAAGAAATAAGAAGGTACTTTTTCAACTGAAATTAACCAAAACTGTACATGCAATGCACTGTGTTGGACACAAAACTAGGGTTATAATTTTTGTCATCTTGGGTACAAAATCAGCTTCTTGTGTCTCTTTTTCTATGAAGCTGGACTAATGATACCTGCATAGGAAAAGGAATTCCGGTGAATATGTTCCAACATCAATGTGTGTTAGAGATGTCAGTGGAAGGGAGGACTTTGGCAACATTGACATCTCTTTTTTGTTGTTTGTAATAATTTCTACACGAGTTTTCATATATATTGGCTATGATAGCAAAAAGACTTATTAAATACTTTTCTGTGTTTTAATAGTTGGCCTTTGTCAAAATAAACAAGGCTTCCTCTGGCCACGAGATGGAGCTCCAGACTCCTTCCCTCAAAGATTTTTTGCCTCAAGGACCCCAGATGGGAGAAGGGTGAGAACTTACCACTGGAGTAGTAAAGCTGACGGGGTTGCCTCCTGCCCTAGATGTTTTGCTCTGGCACTGGGGCAAGTGATCATTCCCATTACTTCCCCCCCCTAATGTGCTCTTTTTTGTTGTCTTTCTTTCCCTACCAATGTAGTGCTAAAGTTTCAGAGGGCTATAGTCTAAACCACTGTCTACCTAAGAGAACCCTGGGGCACTGGTTAAATTGCATATTCTCAAAACCAGTCCTACATCTTCCAAATTGGTTTCTCGGAGCTTGTTGTCCAGGAAAATGTATTTTACAAGACACTCCCCACCCCTCTGCAGTCAGTATATCTAATTTATAAAAAGTGTAAGAAGCGCTGATCCTTAAGAGAGACAGAGTAGGCAGGTATGCTACTTTTAGGCAAGAGTTTTTGGCTTAATGTGGTCTAGACCAGTTCCCAAGAGACAACCTAGATTTTTGAGGCCAAAGAACCCAGCTAGTTAGGATTTCCCTTGCCTCTACTTCTAGGCATTTATCTCCCTCAGAGACTTAATGACTGTTGCCATAATGAGTAGCTGATTGGCCATGCCCCCACATCAGTCCAATACAGCTAATCATGAGACTCACCTCTCACCCTTTTCTATCTCAGGAGAGATTTGGGGATCAGGGACAATATATTTGGGATTAACTCATGTTATTCCAGGTGGCTCAAATAGGTCAGGTTCATTCAGCTAATTTGATGACCTTTGAAATGCAATCTGCCCTAATAAGAGTCAGAATGCTCCATAGAACAAGGATGCCAGGTTTAATATTCCTCAAGAAGTAGGATCTAAATCATGCTAATAGGAGAAATATACTTTATGCATAGGATTATTTTATGCTTCTGGTGGGAGAGAATGAACATTCACCCAGGTGAGGTTTTCTTGATCTAGGAAAACTAGCTTCCCAAAGTGGCTGCAGCCATGGCTGGTGAAGAGACCAAAGTCATATTTGAGTGTTCATCTCCTTCTGTTCACTCACAGAGTCCACTAATAGTCCAAAAGATGTTTCCAAAATCACTGCAGAACTTGACAAGGGATCAAGAGCTTGTTTCAAGGGAGTAAAGCATGGAGTTTTAAAAGGGCTGAGATCAAAATAAACAAGGGAAGAGAAAAAAGACAGAGATGTCAGGAACAAGGGAACAGCCACATGGGCTATTTTCCTTCTAGCATTTGAAACTGCCAGGCTTCCCTTCCTGCCCTTCCTCATGTGGTTTAATGAAACATGTAAGACAAAGGTATGATTCTTCAATCCTCAATCCCCTGACATCTACCTGACCTACCATTTTAAAAGCAACAAGAACCTCCACTATCATTCACTGTATTTGGGGTCTGTACAGGACTAGATTCAAGTTACCTGAAAGCTTCCAATCCATAAGCGGTTGTGGCCAAAATAGGGCTCAAGGTTCACAGACCTTTCTTTTAGGGTTTCCAGGTTGTTAGAAACCATAACTATTAGAAAACATAAGAACTATATTCACAGCTCTCCCTTCCAATAGAGCAGCAGTTTGCAAAATTTAGAAGGTGTCAGGATCTCCTGGAAGACTTGTCCAAACACAGATCTTGGGGCTTGTGTCCAGAGTTTCTAATTAACTAGGAGCCTGAGAATGTGCAATTCTAACCAGTCCCCAGCTTCTGCTGTTGCCTGTCTGGGAACCATACTTGGAAAATTTTTGTAATAGGATACTAGGAACACATCCTGCAGAGCAAAAAGTAGAGGTTCTGCTACACCTGAGTTCCACATGAATAAGGAAATGGACTATCAAAGGCAATTTTCTTAATGTTCATGAGTTCACACAACTATCTTTAATAATAATTCTAACATTTTAATTTATTATAGTCTATGCTTGGCATTGCTTCAAGGAAGACTTTACTGATATTGTGTCCTTTGACCATTTGCTTATCCTATCAGGTATGTGCTATTATTCTAGGCATTTTACAGATGAGGAAACTGAGAGCCAGAAAGCTGTCTGCTTTCCCAAATGTCACAAAGCTCCTCAAAGAGAAAACCAGAGTATAAACCCAGGTCTCCATAACTGTCAGTTATATCTGTTTTGATTCACTATGCCATCCCCACTCTCAATAAAATCACAGTTCCGGCCCAGTACATTATAGAGCAACACATTTTAAAACTTGCATGGGAAGTTTTACATTTGCATATGTAAATTATTTTTAAGTGTCAAGCCCCCCAAAATGTCAGATATTGCCATAATGTAATACTATATGTGATTTCTGGGGCTCCAGTTATAAACTGGATATTTAGGTCAAATTTTGAAGACTAAGACACAGGACAAGAGTGATTCATCAAATGCAGAATGACTGCACACAAATTGGCACCTTCTTCTGTTTACTATAAACTCATTCTTGTTGGTGTTAATGTAATTTTTTTTATTAAACTTGCACAAACTTTATATGATTTCCCTAAGTCTAGTTTCCTTCATCCTTTAATCCTTTCTCCAAATCTTTGTCACTAGGTTAGTTTTCCTTGAGTACTCTTTTGAAATTATAATTCTCCCATTGGAATATAACAATTGTTTCCTATTCCCTCGTACATAAAATAAAATTCTCTTATGTGTATGGCTGTCACAATCCTAAAAGTTCCTTAATTTCCAATTCTTTTTTCTCCTAGCAACACAGATGTACTATGTTTCCCAGCCTCCTTTAGTGTTAGGTGTCTCCACATGATGAGTTATGGCAGTGGAATGTAAATGGAGGTGTTGGACATTTCCTCCTGGCCTGGCCTTTAGGATATCCTTTACATTCCTCCATGCTCACTCTCTCTCTTAACTTATCTGCAACCAAATGCAGAGGGTCAAGTGTGAACTTGATCAAGAAGATAATATAGCCCTAGCACATATCAAAGCCACCAGATTTAAGGACCTGGGATCTTGAATGTTTGAGCAGAACAAAGACTCCTTCCCTCACTGCTGATTCCCATCGGACTGTGATATAAGTGAAAAATGAACCTTCATTTTGTTTATGCATGGAGATTAAAGAATTTACCTAATCTAATTAATAGAGTATATCTACCATGGCTCTCTCTAACTGTACATATTTTCTTGGACAACTCTATAGCATGAATCACCTTCCAAAGATAAGGCTGGTTTCTCATGGACTCCTGCAGCAACTACACTATCATATAGGTCCCTGCTGACATTGTGCCTTCCAGATGGAATTATCTCTTTCCTCTCTGCATTCCACATTCTTTCCATCACACAGATACTAATTTAATATACATCTATTCTGGAACCTTCTCAGATTATTTAAGCCCATGCGATTCTGTTCTTCATTCAGTTCATTAGGTTTTTTTCACCAAATGTAAATTATCGGTAATGAGCTAAGTTGTGAGCAACCAAAGATCACTAAGTAAAAAAAATTATGATATGGATGTGCACTGTTATGAAAGCATATAAGAAGTGCTCCCAATCCAATCAGAGAATGTTGTTTAGAGTGACATGCCACTTGAGCTGAGAAGCTAATCCTAAAGTATAAGTAGGTATTAGGCAGGAAACATACAGGACAAGTGAAGAGTATCCCATTTAAAAGAACAACATATACAAAGGCCTAGAGATGACAGAACAGTCACTAAGAGCAGACTGTAGTGTAAGAAGGTTAGGGTGCCAGGACATGAGTTGGGATGGCCATTCAGTCATTCAATAATGACTATAATTTGCCAGGGACTCTGCCAAACTCTGGGGATATAAAAATAAATAAAACCCAATCTCTGCTCTTTATGGCCTTCTTCATATTCTAATTAGAGAGAGACAAATAATCATAGCAGAATGTGAAAATGTAATAATCATATTATCTTATTTTGTTTTATTATATATAAAGTACTATGGAGACTCAAAGGAAGCAAGGGTGGAGGAAAAGCAGAGTCAGGAGAGCTGTCGGGGAATACATGACCTTTGAGCTGATTTTTCAAAGAGGAGAAGGAATTCATGAGAGAAAGGAATGAGTAAAACATTCTGCACAAAGAGGACATGATAATACAGGCATGGGGATTAAAAAAAAAAAAAAGCTCACGTATAGATTAGCAAGTGAGTTTCTAAGACTGGGATTTGCTAGGCAAATGTGGACGTGGAAGGATTTAAATAAAGTGAACAGGTAGGTACTGACCAAGCTCTGGAAGATTAGTAAATATCACCCCAAGTGTTTGGAATTTATCCTTCGAGTCATACAAAATCATGGAAGGGCTGTGAAGAGAAGAGTGATGTGATTAGATTTGTATTCCAGAAAGATCTTTATGATAAAGTGCACAGAATGGAGAGCAGAAAGGCAGTCTGGAAAGGGACATTTCATACGTAGTTACATTCTCATTTGCATTATTTTTAGTATAATGTTTTAGTGTCCTGTCTGTTCAACTTCATATTAAACTCTCTAAGGATAGGAGACGCTGACACTTTTTATTTCTGTAACCAAAGAACACAAAGTAAGGCACATTGCTTTTCAGTAAAATGATACTGATTAAATGTTTGATTAAACTTAACTTTGAGCCTAGACTCCTGCCGAGTGGAGAAAGATTTCACTGCTGCCCGGCAGGAGAGAAGCAGATATATTCTTCTCCCTTGAATAGATATCTTAACCTGTCCAGAAAGGGGAAATAACTACATCCGTATGAAGGAGGTGTTGGGAAGTTTAATTAGCCAGTGCTTATTATCTTCTTTGAAGCTGAAAAGTGCTAATTATGTTTTTCCCACTTTAAGACTCTGAGTCACATGGACCATATCTTAAGAGCTTCTGAGTAAGCAAGTTTTTACCTACATAAATTGAGCTGAGTAGCTTTTGCAAACACATATACCAACAAGATAGCCTTAGGGTTGACCAAATAACTCTGTGAAGGTAAGAGGTTTATAGGTAAGTTTATAAGAAAACGCACTGACTATTAATATCATCCAACCAGCAGATGCCACCAAGGAATGTTGCTTCATGAGGAGTATGCCCCACCCCTAGGGATCCCCTGCTGATTACCTTTGCCCCTACTTTAATGGACTCAGTGTCATAGCTTTTCATGCAATCCAGTCATGGACCTTCTTAATCCTCCACATCTAGGCGTGGTGGAAAATTTAACTGACAATTTATTGAGGAGAGCTAGATCTAGAAGTAATATGCAAGTCAACTAAGGGAAATCTTATGGAAGGTCATCGTGCCTACTCATGCCCAGTATCCATGTAAGAGAGTCAACTGGCTCTATCACCAAAGAATGTCTTCAAGCCTATTTTAACCTTTCAAATCCAAAACTAAAGACCCTAAAACTGAGACGCTAGAGTTTCCTCCTTGTCTATCAAAGTCCCATTTTCTGCATTTTTATCTGCATTTTCAGGTACTACTTTTTCGGGTGATTTACATTGGGAAAATCCATTTTCTTCAGCGGAAAGTTTATTCCCTACTAACAGGTAGGTGGTCTTACCATGTAGCTTCAAAATACTATTTAAAATTATAACCCCAAATGATCAATATTCATATAAAAGACACAATGGGATCAGGTTGCAATGAATATAGTCAATGGATCAAACATTTTGGGAAGTGCCTAGAGCAACCTTGAGGTTATTTGTGTTCAAAGGTGTATCATCTGAAAGTGGTCCTTGATGGAAACGCATGCCTACATATTGAAGATCATACCCCAGAGGAGCCAATAACTATGGATGACATTGATAATATTTACTGATCGTGTTAGTTATGTTCTAAGCACTGAGTTATGTGCTTTGCATGTAACACCTCATTTCATTCTCTTCACAATTCTGTGGAGTAGGTATTATCTGAAATTTAGAGATGATGAAACTTATTGGTAAGAAACTTGCTCAAGACTGTTCATTTCCTAAGTGGAAGCTTCTCAAATAGGCTGTTTGAACCAAGAATCTGGCCACTTAACCACTATAGTCATGCTTCTCAAACTAGGGCATCCAATAGTATGCTAGGGGCATGCCACAGAAAAATGGCTTATCTTCCTAGGGTCAACTTAATCTAATGGTCAGTAATGGAATTGCATGAAAAATTTACCTATTTTTTCACATAAAGCACAATACTCCCGAATTATCATAATTGTGGCAGAATGTTTCTAACTAGAGGTCCCAACCTCTTGTACATTCCTCTCTGCTGTTACTGTAGTTTTGTGAAAAGTTTGAAGAGTCATACACTCTTCTATAATGCATATTTAGATTTCTCTGGATGTCATGTAGCGAAACCATTTATCTACCACCTTTTGCATTCCAAGTATATTACTGGGATACAATTTACCATGGGAGGAGGATTTGGACTTTGGTAACTTCACCCTATCTTGGAATTAAGGGCATTAATTAGTAAGTGTTATCTCTCCCTCTCCCATTCCCCCTGTTTGTGTTCCCTCTCTCACTGTGTCTCTCTCTGTCAAATAAATAAAATCTTTAAAAAAAAATGTTATCTCTCCCAATACCAAAAATACAGGAATAGAGAAAGAATAATACACACATATGTGTATATGTATTCATAGGCCTCCTATTTAGTAAAAAAGGCAAAGAGAAAGAAATGGACAACAATACATTTAGATACCTTGTACTCTGTTGGACACTCATAGAAAGGTAAATGACAGAACCAGGTATGATGCTCAAAGACATCATTACATTGTCTCATTTAGTTATCATGAGAATTAATTCCTTGTTCAGCTCTCCAAAGTTTTTTCTGCTCAGATGACTGTCTTGAAAGAGAGATTGGCAAGACTGCCTGGTGGAGGATGGCATTTACTTAGCAGTCCATGTCCTAATTTTACTACAATCCTTAGTGTTTAGATCAAACTATCCTGTATGGGGGGTTGAGACTCCCTATCCTACTGGTTTTACGTTTATCTTGGTGTCTCTGTTTTTTAGGCTTACAATTTTCTGGTGATAAACCTTCCATTAAATTTATTTGGCTGCTTATGAGTTTTATATTTTGCAGACTCTATTTGCAGAAAACAAACTCCAGAGTTCTCTGCTGACCAGAATAATACCTGAACCCTGCTTACTAGACCAGGTCAATGGTCTGTTATTTAGTGCAATAACACTTTGCTTCAGCTGATTTGCAGTTGTTACAGACTCTGCCCATTCTCATTTTTCTGTGCTTAGTTGCATTTGATTCAGGATTGATTGAGGGAATAAAGAGCTGGGGTGGGGTTATCAAATGGTATATTATCTTCTCAGGAATTTTCTCCCTTGTTACATTCCTAGTCTGGTCATAGGATATACTTTGCAATGGCAAGTGGAGACGGGAAGGAGGGTGCAGCAGGAGCTACTCAGGAGAGAGCTGGTAGATTTGGTTTCCTAATATTTCTTCCTCCTCCCAAATATGTCCATGCTATTTGCCAGTGTTCTACATTTCTTGAAAAGCATATCAGTGTTATCTAGAGAAAGAGAATAAATCAAACAATATAAATGCCTAGTCAGGTGCATTCCTTCTAGCATTTGCCACAAATAAAGTCAAGCAACCCAGATTTTCTGCATTTGCCGCTAGTGGAAATTCCAGTTCAGATCTCATTTCTCTCTTTTTGTACTTCACTGAAGGCATCCAAGAGTAATCAACAGAGTCTGTGTTCCTGCTGTTTTGATTCTAGTCCTCCAAAATCTCACCAACTGTGTCCCTGTGGCCAGAGTCTCAGAAGCTGACAAGTAGTACCTTAACTGACTACATCACCATCAATGTCATGGTTTGAAAGTCTTTCACTCAGTGATGAGTGAATCTGCACCATTAACCATACCATCTCAACTCAGGCCACTCTTCATTTACTTTGCTTTATTTCTTATTCCAATATTTGTATTGGGCAGGAATCTATTAGAATCAAATTAAAGAAAAAAGACTCAAGCTAAGACAAGCCAAAAGAGGGTGGAGGTTATTATTCAGGGAATGCTTTTCCTAGATCAGAAAAAAAAGTCAGTTCTCAGGAAGGGACACAATTATAAAATGGAAAGTTATTAGAATGTTTTCTCTTCTCTCATCTTTGATCCCTTGCCTAAGAACAATTACTGGCTTTCTATCTGTAGATCAGATGACATAATCTCTTAAAATACCATTTAGTCCACTGAATTTGTAAGCCCTCTACTTAGAGAGAGTCTGAATCAGATAATGATTTGATCCAGAACCAGTGGTATCACATACATCCCAAATCTTTTTTTTTTTTTTTTTTTACTTATTGGTATAGTTGAATGCATCACTCACAGCAAACTGTGCTTTAGTGGTGAATCCCATCAAACAACCTTGAATCAGTAGTTTTCATGAGGCTGAAGAGAGCCATGAACTTCCATCTCTGCAGATTTCACAGCCCAATAATCTTAATATATCTACATGTATTAGGGGGCAGATATTAACTTACTCTCCCAAAGAGTGTTATATTGGGATCAATATTTCATTAGCACTCTCCAGAGCTAATGATTAAGCCATGTACCAGCTGGACCCAATTCCCTGTTGTGAGTCATTGACATTTGCACTGTGGCCTGTGAGGTAATCTGCCCTTTTAAAGGAATGAAAAAGGTTAACCCAGACCCTTGTAAACCTTTATCAATGACTTGACATCATTAAAATCTGCCCAGTCCATTTTGTGGCAGTCAATCAAACATAAAAGTCCCTAGAGTACTAGGGTCTTATTTTTTTTTAACAGAGAAAATCAAGCCAACAATTTCTTGAAAAGTATTTAAATATCTAATACGTGCCCCCAGACAGTATAAAGCACTATGGCAGATACAGACAAAAAGAAGACATGCTGTGTGCCCTCAAGAAACCTATTGACTAGTTGGGAAGTCAGACTAAAACCCAAGAATAATGTTAAGACTTTAAGTATTAACTAATAACCACAAAGAAGAAATAAAACATAATAGTCAGATGGAAAGTCATTTCTAATCTTTCAGAAATTATATCTAATGTACTTTGCATCATGAAAGCAAAGAGAAAACAAACATGATAAATGGGACTTGGGTTGCATTTTTAAGGTTTATAAAATTTTCATAGGTTGGGAAGAATGAGGATCTCTTTTGTTTTTTCTAGAGAGAGAGGGGAAGGGATGAGGTATAACATGAAGAAGCTGGAGCTGCATGAAATAATTTTTCATCCAGATATTTCTACACACCTGAGTCTGACCACTACAACTTGGAGAAAAACTTACTGTGTGAGCGAGAACTGAAAAAAATACTAGTAGAACTGGTACAAATGAGAACAAAAACAATATTTTGCATTGGGTGAGGGAGAAATCCTATTTATGGTGTATTTAGGGAGAAGCTAGAGCCGTCAGTGTGAAATCTCACAGGTGCAACACTTTTCCTCTCCGTGCACACACTGCAGGTGTGTACAGATCTACTCTCCAACAGGTAGACTTTTCTTTCTACCACAGCTTCCCCCCCAAGCATTGCTCCCACTACTGAGATAACTACCAGGTTGCTCTTGGCAGCTTCCAAAACACTTGCATCTTCTGAACGTTTCACCCACAGCTTCTACACCTCCCACTGGGAATCAGCTAATTTTTCATTTGCCCAAGCCCTTAGAATGACAGGTCCCACAATTAGCCTTCCCAGAGGCTTCCTTCTTCCTTGGCAGTAGGTGTGGTGAATGTCAAAATCCCATCCTGTTAGCAAACTCAGTTTAGTATTAAAAGCTTTGTCTATGACAGCAAACAAATGTTTGGGGGCGTGGTGGGGCAGAAGTATCTTAAGAAGGAAAATGACTGGGCCATTTGTTTCATCCAATTGTGAAGTATTAGAGAAATAAAAAAGCTTATCTAGTCTAACCCCATCATTTTACTGAAGAAGAACATGGAAACCTGAGAGGCAAAGTGTCTAATCCAAGATTTGGCAGAAAGTTAGTGACAGAGGTGGTTTTGGCACTTCACTGGGAAATTGTTAAGCCCTTCTAAGACAAAAGCCATGATTTATACATCTTTGAAGTTCCACAGTTCCTAGAATGGTGCTTTGCCCACAATAAATACTAAGTAGATGTTTTAAAGAAAGACAAGACAATCCAAGGATTGAGTCTAAACCAAAATTCTCAGAATGTTGTCATTTCCTAGTTTCTTTTTGGTTAATTCAATTTTTCCTCTATTATTTAACATCTAGGGTTTATGTTTCATGTACTTTTTACCTGTAATTTTCTGTTTCTCTTCAAAATCAAGCCACTTTCCTCAATTAAGTTGAATACTTTCCTGTATCTTTGGAAAAGAAGAAATACATTATCTCCTTGCTTCTGCCCATCTCTCTTATCCCTTTTAGATAGTTCCCGACTCATTACCACCCCTTTC
Organism: Neomonachus schauinslandi; assembly: GCF_002201575.2. Taxonomy (NCBI): domain Eukaryota; kingdom Metazoa; phylum Chordata; class Mammalia; order Carnivora; family Phocidae; genus Neomonachus; species Neomonachus schauinslandi. The sequence continues at coordinate 33,466,962 of NC_058416.1, read as the reverse complement.
TGTATCCTTAACATTGAACTCTCTGCTCTGTGTCTTCAGGTCTAAGGTGAACTGATTATCCAACTATTATTGAATGAAATGTTTGATGCTAAGAAATTAAATTAATCAGTTATGAATTACATACTGTATCTTGCTCAGTATTAGGCATTTGAGGGAAAATAGCAAGTTAAGGAAATACTCTTTGCATTCAGAAAGCTTTTTTTTTTAATTTTGGAGGTGAGAAAAAAATTAAGATTTAAATGACAACATAAAAGCACAATGAATGACATAAAACACAAAATCTAATTGATTTCTATATAGATAATAAATGCAATAGTCGTGAATCCCATGGAATAAAATGAGAAGATCTTCTGGAATAGAAGAAATATGAGATGAGTTTGTGGATCAGACTTGGCAGGAAGAGGGGATGAAATTTTTCTGGGTGAGAACAGTATTAGGACAAAGCTTTAAAGACAGATATCCACCTGAAAGTTCCAAGTAGGTGTTAGAGAGTAGACAAAAGGGCGTATATCAGGAAGAAAGATGCAGAGGGGGTGCCTGGGTGGCTCAGTCGGTTAAGTGTCTGCCTTCAGCTCAGATCATGATCCCAGGGTCCTGGGATTGAGTCCTGCATTGGGCTCCCTGCTGCTTCTCCCTCTGCCCCTCCCCCAGCCTGGGCTCTCTCTCTCTCTCTCTCTCAAAAATAAATAAATAAATAATCTTTAAAACAAAAAGATTCAAAAAAAAAAAAACAAAAAGAAAGATACAGAGATTGATGGTTCAGTTGTTTTAATTTTTACATAGTGTTTAAGCCAGGTAGCAGTCACTAAGTGATCTTGGTCTCAAAGGGCTCATGTCCTCATTGGGGAGACAGACATGCACATAAAGAATTACTAAAATTAATCTGATAACATATGGACTTATGAAGGAAATTAGGTGGTACAGAATCAGCCTTAAAATGTAGATGTTCATAGGCTAATAGGACCAAAAAAGACTTCAAGTAAGCTAAAAGTTTAATTGGTATCCAAAAGGCAGTGAGAATCTGGATTAACAATGAGAGTGAGTAGGAGACTTTTTACAAGGAGAACAAAGAGAGTTTCTGGGATGCCTGGGTGGCTCAGTCAGTTAAGCAACTGCCTTCAGCTCAGGTCATGATCTTAGGGTCCTGGGATGGAACCCAGCCAGTTGGGCTCCTTGCTCAGTGGAGAGTCTGCTTCTCCCTCTGCCTTCCCCCTCCACCCTCCCCCCCCCCACTCATGCTTACTCTCACTCTGACAAATAAATAAATAAAATCTTAAAAAAAAAGAGTTTCTCACCTTTAAAAATTTGTATTTGTTAGTTTGTTTCTCTCACCCCTGGTAATAAGTAGAAATAAATAAAAAGGTTTTGTTGTTCAAAAACTATGTCAAATGTATTTTCTACCCCGACAGAGGAGAGTGCACACATGGTAAATGTTAGAGCTAAGCTGTTGGTGTTTATGAAGACCTCACTGCTGAATATATGCTCTACTAAGTTTCACCTTTTTTTTTTGCATTAATAATTATTGATTTTTAAAATGTTACTTTAACTAAACACTAAATATTTAAGAAATATAGATGGTGGCTGCTTAATTATGAGATCCCTGTATGCTTCTGTTTTCTCTGTATTCAAGAACCAATTAAAGGAAAAGCAGTTGTACTCTTGAGTACACCTGAAACAATCACTATAAGAAAAAAGAGAAGTAATATTGAAGGGCATGATTAGAAACTTATTCTTGTCAAGAAGCTGATACAATGCTGTTCTTGCACAATTTGGGGGTTGATGAGACTACTTTCCCATCCCTAATATTTTTGTAGATACCATGAGTTTTGGTTTTATTATCTTGTATCTGTTTTTTTATTTTTTAATTTTTTAAAAAGATTTTATTTATTTATTTGACAGAGAGAGAGAGTGAGAGCACAAGCAGGGGGAGAAGCAGAGGGAGAGGGAGAAGCAGGCTCCCCGCTGAGCAGGGAACCCAACGGGGGGGGCTCGATCCCAGGACCCTGGGATCATGACCTGAGCTGAAGGCAGACGCTTAACCAACTGAACCACTCAGGTGCCCCTGTATTTTTTTTTAAATAGGAGATTCAGAAAGATTTAAAACTATTCCATTTTTTCCCACTATCACACAAGAATCCTCCATTATAGATATTCTTTTATTCTATTTTTTATTTATTTTTTTAAAAGATTTTATTTATTTATTTATTTGAGAGAGAGAGAGAGAAACAGCATGAGAGGGGAGAGGGTCAGAGGGAGAAGCAGGCTCCCCGCTGAGCCGGGAGCCCGATGTGGGACTCGATCCCAGGACTCCAGGACCATGACCTGAGCCGAAGGCAGTCGCTTAACCAACTGAGCCACCCAGGCGCCCATAGATATTCTTTTAAATAGTAGGCAGCTAGTTTTCAGTGATGTGGTTAGAAGGAAATCCCTTTTTTATTTGAGAATGTAGTAAATAATACCTAAAGGAATCTCATACAGTTTTGTAGTTCTAGATATACGCTCTTTAGATCAGAAAAAAACGTAAATATGAAGTTTAATTATATTAATGAGTCCTCAAGGAAGAGAGCCAGCCAAAAAAATGGAATAGTACTAAAAAAAAGAAAGGTAATTCAAGAATACTTTCCAGAGATACATTTTATTGCCTGAATTAGTCTAAGCATGGCAATGAAATATATAATGTATATATTTTTTTCAGGGGAAATAATTAGACAATGTAAAAATTAGGGACCATTACCAGAAAATATAACTTGTAAAAATGATTCAGAAAAAATTCAGTTACAATGGGTTAAGAAGCTGTAGTAATTTAAGATTTTGAAAGGTATTTGTTTTTATATTTAAATGAATTTCTTTTTATCCATAATAAATTCATTTTTATATAAGGATTAGAAAAATTTCTAGAATTGTAAAATTACAAATTTTCATGTAATTTCCCAGATATAAGGATAACACAAGGAAAACTGAGTATATGACAGTGTTCCCTTGACAAAAATGATAGGTCAAAGGTTAATTAGAGATAGTACATGGACACTTTCAAAGTTATGGTGAGACATAGCCAATGGGGTAAGAATATTTGCTTAAGAAAACAGATAAATTTCGCTCTCCCCATAGAATTGTCCTGTTGACTTTCAGTTTTAACTCCTACATGTAAACAGCTTGGAAATCGTCATACCCATTCTTGAAATGAGAACAACCACACAAAAAATTGAACAAGCTGAAAATCAGCTACTTCTGTTGAACTCATCAAAGAACTGAGGTCTCTGGCAAACCAAAAATCTAGAGAGATAAAATACAGAGAGTAATGAGCAAGAAACCCTGAGCCATAAACTAGTGGGAACACTTAAATGGTAATTTTTACTTGTTGCTACAGACTGAGTATAGACTAGTATGAAAGGAAAAAACTCCTGAGGACTACATTCCTGAATGGGGGTTTGGAGGAGCACATTTTTGTAGGTTTTAACTCATAAGTTTTTCCATGTGATCCAGCAATTACACTCCTTGGTGTTTACCCAACTTATTTCTAAACTTATGTCCATATAAAAACATCCACACAAATGTATAGAGTAGCTTTATTAATAATCACAAAAACTGGGAGCAACCAGTCATTCACTAGGTGAATGGATAAACAAACTATGGCACACTGGTGCAGTGGAATATCTTATTTAGCCTTAAAAAGAAATGAGCTAGCAAGCCATGAAAAGAAATGGATGAATCTTAAATTTCCAAGTAAAAGAAGTCAGTCTGAAAAGACCATGTGCTGTATAATTCCAATTATGACATTCTGCAAAAGGTAAATCTAGAGAGACTATTAAAAAGGTGATTATTGCAGAGATTCAGAGGGAGGAAGTTGAATAGCATGTGACATTTTTTAGGGTGGTGAAACTGTTCTACACAGTGGATACATGCCACTATGCATTCGTCAAAATCCACTGGACTTTAATGTTTGTATATTTAAGAAGTCATTTATGAGGTCAGAGGAATCACAGGATGGAAAGCAGATTGTGACGAAACAGTATAACTATATTACAAATGTATCAAATGACTTCACTGAAAGGGAGATAGGGATCAACGTGCTGACCTAAGTCACTTCAGAAATGAAAGGAGTGTATAAACCTAAAGGCACAAGAAATAACATAAGAACTGTACTGGCTGGTAAAGTTGTTTCTCACTGGAATAAGGGGTAACCATTTTGATACCACTATACTGTTAATAGCAAGTATTCAATCTAGAATCAAACACTTAAATAAGTGGATGGTGAGTGATGGAAGTTGGGAGTCTCACTATTGGAGTGGAGGTTTCTACATAAGTACGAGGAAAAGGCTAGAATGATAATATGGTAATGGATAAGAATTGGAAATGTTATTGTGAACACATTTTGAGTTGAATATTTTTTTTTAAAGATTTTATTTATTTATTTGAGAGAGAGAGAATGAGAAAGAGAGCACATGAGAGGAGGGAGGGTCCGAGGGAGAAGCAGACTCCCTTCCAAGCAGGGAGCCCGATGCGGGACTCGATCCCGGGACTCCAGGATCATGACCTGAGCCGAAGGCAGTCGCTTAACCAACTGAGCCACCCAGGCGCCCCTTGAGTTGAATATTGATACAGCTAATTCCATATAGAAATATTTATAGATGTGTGTATTTACATCAGCTAGTATATGCATACATGTTTCCTTATTCTGAGGGAGCTTAGAAACGACACTCCAATAGAAATGAGCACACCTACTGTCCACATTGTAGTTTCTAATATCATTCTCCAGTAAAAGGAACCAAGGCTCATTGGAGAAATGGCTGATACTAGAATGGGGGCAAGAAATACACAAGATGAGCCTAGAGCATCTTACAGTGCTAGAAAGAAAGGAAGTGCTCAAAAAAAAAAAAAAGTCCACAGTGATGGAGGTATGCCCAAATGATATAAGAGTCACTGAAAGAGCTCCCAATACCTAAATCTGGAACAATTTCAGCAACAAAATAGTGTTAGGTTATAGCTCAAAGTATAAAACAAATGCCCATGAATTCATACTGATATAAATAAATAGTTGAATTAAAAAAAAAAAAACGAGGAGAGGAAAGGAAATCTCCCATGCAGAAGAATTCCAAATAATCAATGTAGATACTCTCCCCTCAAAAGAGTGGAGCATAACTCCCTATTCCTTAAATGTGAGCTGTACACAGTGACTTCTTTCCTGTGTAAAAGAGGACAAAAAAGAGTAATTTCGCATTAGAGAAAACTGACAAACACTACTTCAGCTAGGTGATCAAAGTCAACATCAACAATGATAAGTCATGTTGATAGTATATATTCTTGATATGACAGCATGAGAATGTCACTTTACCTCTGTGGTTCTCCTCCCCAAAACCCATAATTCCAGTCTAATCATGAGAAGATCATCAAACAAATCCAAACTGAGGACTTTCTACAAAACATCTGACCAGTACTCTTGAAGCTCCTCAAAACCAAGGAAAGTATGAGAAATTGTCACAACCAACAGGAATCTAAGGATGAATGATTACTAAATGTATTGAGGTATCATGAATAGGATCATGGAACAGAAAAAGGACAGTAGGCAAAAACTAAGGCAATATGAATAACAAATGGACTTTAGTTAATAATAATGTATCAGTATCAATTTATTAATTATAACATATGCATCCTAATAATGTAAGATGTCAATAATAGGGAAAACCTAAGAGCTTTATGGAATGTTGTATTATCATTTTTATATATGATACATGCACAGATACACACATACTCACAGGAGATCAGATAGGTAATGACAAAAGAAAGCACAATAAAAATGGGAGAACATGCAAGACATGTTGCCTTTTTATTTACTTCTCCATCCAAGGAATACACATAGGTCATCTTCTGTGGTTCCTATCATTTTCAAAAAAAAAAAATGTCTTTGAAGCCAAGTTTCCTGATTTCTATTTGAGTATATTTCAGTACATCCTAATGTATACAAACCATTTAAGTTCCAGTTCACAGAATGGTTTATCCTTTCACTTCTCTAGAATATCTAATATTAGAAACTCATTTACTTTATGGGAGTTCTTTAATACTTGGATAAGAAAAATAAAACATGTCTTGCCCCGGGCCAGTAAATAAGTGACAATCTGTGAATTTAATATAAAAATGATTAATTTTCATAGATAATAGTGTAGTCCAGTAAAACCTTATAAATTTGCTCTCTTAAATAGGTGAAAGCAACAAAAACTTAATGAAAGCTTTATTTATAGAACTTTTTTTTTAGAATAGAGAGTGATTTTGTTCTAAAGCTGGGAAGAATTTTTGACACTGGTTTTTGTATTTTAACAAAGCAAAGCCATACATACTTATTTATTTAGAGAAGCCATTTTTAATGAGCCCATTCATTTTATTTATGCAGTTAAGCGGTAATCCTATTGACCTTCACTATGAAAAGAGCTAAATATTTTTCCATTTTAACACTGTCAATTTAACTTTTTTTAAAATGGTCAAATAAGAGCTAACTTTAGTCCAGCAAGAATGAAGGACAGTAATTTCAAATAAGCGGAGGATGAAATCATGAGGTTTCATACATTTACGAAGTGTATAGTAGCATTTCAGTTCATATAATCCATTGACAGCTAACCTTCATACTATATTTATTCATTTACTTATTGATTAATTTCTTCATAAAAACCCCTTTCATTTAAAAAAAAAAAAACATGTGTTACACTCCTACATAGATCATTCTACCAAAGGGGAGAATGACATAAACTAGAGATAGAAAAAAATAACATTATGAGAGATGCGTCATGTATAATATTTCTAGACAGAGAGAAGTGATAAAGATTTTATTGTTGATTTTATTTACTTGTTTATTTTCTTACTGTATTCTTGTTTTATTCACTTTGAGGGCTGAAAAAGAATTATGAAAGCACAGTGGCAGTCCTTTTAATTTACCGAATGCACTTTGTCCATTAGAAAAATACTGTCTTGTTTATAGCTTGCATATAATCAGATTCACTTTCCTCACCACAGAAAAGCAGATTCTTCAATACCCAGTACATGTCTTATCTTAAACTTACTAAGCAAATCAGGTGGATGTGGTAAAGTAAGAAATCAATATTTGGCCCTTGTCCCTGGTTCCTCACACATCCCTTGGAATTTCCTTCGTGATAGCAGTGATAAGGGAATCTTTTTTTTTTTCTTCCTAATGAGGCAACTCTTAGTGGGCCCCTAGATAGTTTCAGGATGGGGGCTGGTTGCAGAAAGACCAAGCCTTACTTAAAATCCTGGAACTTTTAGCTGCATTCCCCAGACCTCCAGGAGAGGAGAGGTGCTGAGAGAGTTGGCACACCCAGAGAGGGCATGGAAGCCCCACTCATCTTCCCCCACACCTTGCCCTATGAATCTCTTCCTTTTGGCTATTCCTCAGTGGTATCCTTTATACTAAACTAGTAAGTAACTAAAGCACTCTCCTGAGTTCTATGACCTTTTCCAGCAAGTTATCAAATGTGAGGAGGGATTCCTAGGAACCCCTAATTTATAGGAGGTCAGTCAGAAGTATGGGTGAACTTGTAAGTGGCATCTGAAGTGAGCGCAGTGTTGTGGAACTGAGCCCTTTAACTTGTAAGACCTAATCCTGATTCCAGAAAGATAGGTCAGAATTGAATTGAATTGTTGGACATCCAGTTGGTGTCAGAGAGTTGGAGAAGTGGTGTTGGAACATACTGGTGTCAAGAAGAGAAAAAAAACCTCTCTGTGGGTCTCCTAAGAACTCAGAACAATTATCAATTAATCAGAAAATTTACTTGATAGCTACTATGTCAAAAGATTTGTAGATGTTGTGGAAAATATAAATTAGTTTCAATAAAGGCTCTTAAGGGATATCTAGACAGTTTGTGTCCTTGAAAATACATTTAACAAGGAAGGTAATCTATATGAATTGCCAAATTAATGGCAGAGATGATAAACATCATAGAAATTCCAAGCATATGCAGGTCAAAATCATGAATAAATGAAAATTAGGAAAATGTTTCCTGGGTTCCAGGACCAGGATATGTCTTTGAGTCTCCTCTGGGCAGTACAGACCATGGTCTGTAGTGAAGCTCACTGTTCCTCTGACCAGTGACATCATCATGGGTGTCTCCTTCCTGCCAGCCAACCCCAGCCCACATGGAAACATCAGTTTCCTGCCTCTACACAAATACGACGATTTTCCTTGTCTCATCTACACTCTGTACACACACACACACACACACACACAACACCTTGAAAGATATATGAACAGCATTTTGCTGAAAGAGTTAGTGATAAGATCCAAATTATATGGAACTGGAGGAGAGGAGAAAGAAGTGTTGGATGCAGTCAGGTATTAACCTCCTACTTAATTTTCTTTGGGCTAAGGTGGGAAGCATGTGTGGGTGGAGTTAATTCCCAGAACTGGAAAATTCTCCCATGTGGGTATTTGATAAGGTCTTGAAAAGTCTGCCATATGCCTCCTTTTTAGTCTTACCATTACAAATGGAGCCTGAGTCCTTGAATCCTGTATAGAAGGCTGCCATCCTAACACCTGCATCAATCACTGTTGGCTTCCTGAGCAAGAAATAAATTCTTAACAGTGTTAAGCCACTGACATAATGGGTGTGATAATAAATATTTGAATAAAATATTTGGTCATCACCCCTGTTCCTGGCAAAGAGCTCCTAAAACACTTGGAATTTCCTATGATGAGAGTGATAAAAGTGTATTTTGTGATGTTAATGGAGTAATTTTTAGAAAGCACCTAAGAATGGGGGCTGGCTGCCAGTGGAGCCAACCACATGATTAGAGGCTTAGAATTTTCAGTCCTATCCCAGACTTCCAGAGAGGAGGAGAGTGGGGCTGGAGATTTGAGTTCAGTCACCAGTGGCAGTGATTTAATCAGTCATTCCTATGTAATGAGACCCCCATAAAAACACAAATGGATGAGGTTCAGAGGGCTTCTGGATGGAGGTGCTAGGAGGGCACACTCAGAGAAGGCATTGGAGCTCTGAACTGCTTCCCGGTACCGTACCTTGCCCTATGCATCTCTTCCATCTGGCTGTTCCTAAGTTATACCCTTTTATAGTAAACTGATAATGTAGTACGTGAAGTGTTTCTCTGAGTTCTATGAGCAGCTATAGCAACATAATTGAATCCAAGGAGGGAGTAATGGGAACCTCCTATTTATAGCCTGTTGCTCAGAATTACAGGTCACAACCTGGACTTATGATTAGCATCTGAAGTGAGGGCAGTCTTATGGGACTGAGCCCTTAGCCTGTGGGATCTGATGCTTTTCCACATAGATAGTATCAGAATTGCTTGATGGTGTGGAAAACACACACACACACACACACACGCACCAGAATTGGTGTCAGAATTGGAGAAGTTTTGTTTGTACTAGTAGTTAAAGTCACTGAACTAATTAATAAATAAATTGATAATAGAAGCTAGGTATTGGCATGAGAAAACCTAAAATTTGCAGCATTAGTTTATTGTTAGACAGTAGGCAACAAGAAAACAAACAGTAGTCTGATAGCAGAATATTTGGTAAAACAGCCATGTGCAATAACTTGGAAGGAAGATCTTGCCCACTGAGCTTGTGGCTCTAAGGAAAGTGGTTGGAAGGATTCGGTAGGATAGTGAGTTGGCTCCTAATCATGGCCTTTAGCAAAGTATTACCAGAAAGAGTTCAAGAGAGAATTGGCTGGTTTTCAAATAGAGGTTGAGGAAGGAACAAATCCAAAGAAAAGGGCGTTAAAGGGTTGGAATAATAAGGTGCATCTGGACCATAATAGGAAGTACTGTAGTTATAAATCCTGGCACACAAGAAAGTGTAGAAAAAACACACACCTTGAGCCTGCTAATATTTCAGATAAGCTTATTGTCAGAGAATTCAAGCCTGGACTGAAGCATAGTTTATGTGACAGGGTACTCAGTTGCATTATCAGAAAGAGGGCTGCAAGAACTGTGCAGCCCCTAAAGAAGGCAGATTCCAAATACCCTGTGGTACTATGGCCAAGAAGGATAATGAGCTAGGAAAACTGTAGGGATGTAAGCCAGAGGCCTGGACAAACACTGGGTAAGAGAAGTTTTTAAGAAAGGTGGCCTAATCAGGCCACTTCCCCAACTTTCCCAAGAAAGGGCCCTGCACAGATTCTACCAGTAGGACTGAATATGTTCCAAGGAAAGTGTATTTTCTTTCCTTATCTTTTCTTAGTAGGAGATAGAAACTAGGGAGAGGGCCTATAACACTGAAAGTAGCCCTGATCTCTGAATCAGTACATGAAAGATCTCCTGCCAAATGTCTGCCGTGGACTTTGGATATGTAAGAAATCATTTCTATTGATTTAGTCATTGATTTGTTATAACAGCAAGTATTACCCTAAACAATAAAAAGAGATCAAAGTTAAACAGAAAATAAAAGCATGTAGACAGCAATATGGGAGTTGAACAGGTTCATGAGACAGTGAATTAACCAGTCTTATTTGGAAAAACTTGTAAGATATTCAAGTCCTTAGTTTAAATGTGAATGTGATGAGGAAGTCAGGATATGTTAATACTCATAGATATATTAGATTGAATTAATGTCATTAATGAATTAATGTATCAGCTGAGCTTTTGCCACCTAGAAGCTCTCTGCAATAGATTTTACAAAAATGGCTTCAATTATTCCCTTCTCTGTGTTCTTGTAGCCAGGCAATGTGATTCTGCAAATCTTGCCAAAAATTATAGTCTATTTTCCCACTCTTCAAATCTGGGCTGGTCTTCGAGATTACTTTGATGCATAGAATCAGCAAAAATAAAGTTGTGCCAAATCTAAACTGAGGCGCAATAGTCCTGGCATGCTTCTGCTCTTGATCTTGGAATCCCACAGCATTTATCCAGTGGGACTTTAGAAATGCTCTGCGCTAAGTGACTGTTTTTCTTTTTGAAATGGGAATGTCTGTTTTGTTTTCTTGTTCTCACAATTGTATGTTGGATGTGGTGGGTGGAGGAGGGATAGAAAATTTGTCTTCTTTTTTTTGTTCATACGTCTGCAAAACAATACAAGTTACACTGTAAGAACTGTTTGTCAACCTAATGGAGATCACAAGAGCATGATGAATGAATGATACGATTCATTCATGATGAAATGAGACCTTGGGGGGGTCTTGGGAAGGAGTATGGGTATTTTCAATGTAGGATGGATATGAATAATTATGACCAGAGAGCACACCATTGTAGATTGATTACAAAAATGGCTGCAATTATTTCTCCCCCACTACATATGCCCTTTTGCAATGAAATTTTGCAGCTTTTCCCATCAAGAGATGGAGTCTATTTTTGTACTTCTCAAGGTCAGGACTGGCCCTGTAACTTGTTTTGATCAACTGAATGCAGAAATAAAAATAAGACATTTTGAAGCCTCGGCCTTGAGAAGTTGTGCACACTTCTGCTCTCCTTCTGGGAACCAGCTACCTTGATGTGGACAAGCCCAGAGTAGCCTTCTGGATGATAAAAGAGGGGGTCCAGTCACCTCATTGCTCCAGTTGACAGCCAGCCAGATGTATAAGTAAAGCCATTTAGACCAGTCAGTCGCCACCAACCTACCAGCTCATCACATATACAAGAGTTTACCCAAGATCAGCCAAGCCTGGCCAGATCAACAAGCCCAATCAACTTCTCATCAACTTTGGAGAAATAATAATTGTTTGGTTTTTTTAGCCAATAAATTTTAATATGGTTTGTTGCCCAGCAGTAGATAATGGATACAATTTCCCCAAAAAATGAAACATTGGAAAACTTTGAATATGACTGTATCAAGCCTCAGAAAGAAGAAAAAAATGGAGAATAAGACAACAATGTGAAGAGCAGGCAGTGTGAATGCACTTAATTTGTGGGCATTGAGAAGTTAAGTGACCATATTAAGAGTACCCATTGCATAGTGAAGGGAGGACAGAAAAAGGAGGAAAGTATATTTGAGCAAAGGAAAACAGGAGAATGCCAAAGAACCTCTGTGATACCTTCCTTACCACCTTGCTAAGATCAGGTTTGACTCCTTGTCAATGATTATTAGAGAACCCAAGTGAAGGATCAGAGCTAAAAACTGTATGAATGGATTTATGATAAAATAATCAACAGAAATCCATTGGAAAATTATCCACGTTCTCTGTAAAGTATTAGGCAGGTGAAGCACACAAAGACAATTTAAGTCAGGGTCTCTATTCACAAAGGAATTTTCAGTCTACTAAGAAAACAAGAGAGACTCACATTGGATCTTACCAAGAGAGCATTAGGCTCTGGTGCAATGCATTGCTAAGTCTGAGCTACACAAGAGAGAATTGAAAGGGACACTAGATTTGATTTGTCCAGCCATCATTAATATTTGGATGCTCCATACAATATCTATGCTGATGATAACCCAGCTGATTCATGACAATCTCAAATGAGCAACATACAATGCCTGCTGTGTAGGACATGGTTCTAAAAAGCGTTATTTTAAACTGTGCTGTCAGAGAAGACTCTTAGAAATATTCTAATACAATAGTTAAAAAGTTGACAACTTTTTTCTAAGTAAGGATTGGACATTACTGCAATGAAGCACAGCATTGAAAAATTATAAAACAGCAGAGATGAAGATAATTAAATTCAGGGTAGGGGGGCTTACCATATAAGAAATGGGACTGGAATAAAATCAGACTTTTCAAAAGCAGTACTGGAAATCAGAAGATAGTGGAGGAAAGCCTTCTAAGACATGTGAGAAAATTATTTTTAATCCTTTTTAAGTACTCAGTAGTCAAGGACATTTTAAAGCATGTAAGGACTCAACAAATGTGCATCCCTTATCCCTCATGGGAACCTGCTTGAGGATGAAGACCAACAAAAAGAGGGCAAAACTAAGAAAAAAGTGTGAGATGTAGGAAACCAGAATTACAAAATGAATAAACAGCGAACAGAAGTTCTAGCACAATAACCTAAATGTAGCTGAAACAACAGTAATGCTTTTTCTCAAAACTCTGGAGACTGAAAGTGTGGCAAAGGATAGAATGATGATAGAGATAGATAGATAGATAGCTCCATGCATTCTTACACACAGAAAAGGAGAAAGGAAGTGAAGGAGGGAGGAAGAAATTGTATTATGTAATATATTTGTGCATCTGGAGAAAATTTTTAGTAGGTACATGATAGTTTTATGAAAAATATGACTAGATAAAAAACTATAAAAATTAAAAAACACATTTAATATCATAACTCCAACAAAATAGAAAATTAGAAAAACTTTCTAAAAAAGTTATTAGAGCAAAATTCCTGGCCACTCAATAAACAATATTTGTACACTTATAATAATTAAACTGTATTTATTGTTGTAATTATCTTTTTCAATTTAGTTTACTTATTTTGTGTATTTGGTGAAGTAACTAAAAAATAATCTACATTGGGAGAATGGATAAGGGCTAGTAGGAGGAGGTGTTTTAAGAGAGCTAAAACATGGGGCGCCTGGGTGGCTCAGTTGTTAAGCGTCTGCCTTCAGCTCAGGTCATGATCCCAGGGTCCTGGGATCAAGCCCTGCACTGGGCTCCCTGCTCAGCGGGGAGCCTGCTTCTCCCTCTCCCACTCCTCCTGCTTGTGTTCCCTCTCTCGCTGTGTCTCTCTCTGTCAAATAAATAAATAAAACCTTAAAAAAAGAGAGAGAGAGAGAGAGCTAAAGCTTCCTGTCCTATAGGAGTAAGTAAATATATGTACTGTCTAAAATGTATAAACCAAGTCATGACAACACAAATTATTGCACAGGAAATAGAGAAAATTATTAAGAGAGACACATGTGTTGGAGAGCAGGATGTGTGAAGCTGGTGTTTGCTCTGTTTCTTTATATGCTTCAATGCTCTTTTATTTTTTTAACCCTGTTTACAACTTTAAAATATCCTTAAAATATAATGTGTTGATCATTGAATTTGTCTCTGACATATAGTTAAATGAAAAAACAAAGGAGGAAAGAATATGGATAATATTTTTCTACTTTAGCAAACACACACACACACACATACCACACTTGGGTATGTGTAGAACATCTCTGAGCAGGAATAGGTAACAGGCTATTTTGGGGAAAGATTCCTGGCATCAAAGGTGGGCAGGAGACTTATCATTCATTATACACATTTTTATCATGTTTGAATTATTTTTATAAAATAGATTTTTTTTCTTTTTTTTTAAATTTTTTATTGTTATGTTAATCCCCATACATTACATCATTAGTTTTAGATGTAGTGTTCCATGATTCATTGTTTGTGCATAACACCCAGTGCTCCATGCAGAATGTGCCCTCCTCAATACCCACCACCAGGCTAACCCATCCTCCCACCCCCCTCCCCTCTAGAACCCTCAGTTTGTTTTTCAGAGCCCATCGTCTCTCATGGTTCGTCTACCCCCACTTCATTCTTCCCCTCCCGCTACCTTCTTCTTCTTCTTCTTTTTTTTTTTCTTAACATATATTGCATTATTTGTTTCAGAGGTACAGATCTGAGATTCAACAGTCTTGCACAATTCACAGCACTTACCAGAGCACATAGCCTCCCCAGTGTCTATCACCCAGTCACCCCATCCTTCCCACCCCACCCCCCACTCCAGCAGCCCTCAGTTTGTTTCCTGAGTAAAATAGATTTTTTCAATTAAAATATCATGTAATTAAAAACACAAGCTTTTCTTGCTATTTTTAGCAAAACAGTGATGGAGATGGGTAAATGTCTGTGGAAATAGAGTCAGTATTTACAACATGTGTTAGTACTGTGTGTATTCATCTGCTAAGAATGCCATAACAGAATATCACAGACTGGGTGGCTTAAACTACAGGAATATATCTTCTCAACATTCTGGAGGCTGAAAGTCAAAGATCAAGGAATTGGCAGATTTGGTTTCTCCTAAGGCTTGCGGATGGCCACGTCCTCACTGTGTCTTCACACGGCCTCTTCTCTGTGCGCTCACGTCCCCGGTGTTCCTTCCTCTTCTTATAAGAACACTAGTCATATTGGATTAGGGCCCAACCATATGAGCTTATTTAATGTTAATTACCTCTTGAAAGGCTCTGTCTCCAAGTACAATCACATAGAGGGTTAAGGATTCAATATATACGTTTTTGTGGGGAACGTCAGTCCGTAACACTTGTGTTATATAGATAGTGTTACATGAACTAGTTTCAGGGGTGGGCAGGTGGGTATTCTTAATGTAGAAGGTAGGAGCTTGAGCTCTGCAATCAAAGAGACTCCTGTAAGTAGCAGCCAGCTTCCCACCTAGTAATTGTGTGATGTAGGACACTTTTGAAAAATCTCTTGCCTCAGTTTCCTTCTCCATAAAGTGGGGATAGTAACAATTTCAAAAGATTATGTGGGACTTCTAAAAGTGTGATCATGTACATAAAAGCAAAGAACTGGGTGCCTCACATTACAAAAAAAACCCAACTTTATAAACTGTAGTAATTACCATTATGCAACAGAATATAATGTATGTTGTACCTAATTAATACAAAAAATATGGCACAGAATTGCTTCACATATTTCATGCATTTGTTATCTAGTCAAAAAATGGGTTGTTTTGTTAAGAGTCAGTGTTAGTAGAAAACCACAATCTCCCTGAAGTATACGGTCATTAAAGAGACAATAGCGGCGCATCTTGCATCCTGGGGCCCACTGCTGGGCATGGAGAAACAGAAACATGGTATTGGGAGAGAGAGACTGTCACAATGAAAGGGGGCACCCACTGGTAATAGAATCATCCTATAAGAAGGTCTAGGTGTTCATTCAATATCTCGCATTCCTGGGTCTCATTCTGTAAAAATACTGTATCTGACTCTTCTGATAAACAAATGGTGTCTGAATGCAAAAATGCTTTAAATTCTATAAAATAGAATGCATTACACTGTTCTTAATGCCATCTTACATGTTCCATGCTAGGCAAAATTGTTTGCTCTTGATGTATTACATTTCTATGAACTTCTTTTCTGGAATATTTCAAAAAAAAGTCTCTAACTTTCCTATTTGTCCTTCGTTTATATTTATGCCAAATTTTGTAAATAGTGATCATCCAATTTGACTTTGTTCTCTCATTTTATATTATGCAATTATACTTTTATACATGTTATTGTACAGCATCAATGTGGACAGAAAAGTGCATTAAATATCTATATAAGTTTAATAATTACAGAACCAGTACCTACAAACTGCAACACAAGAAATAGAACACGTTCAAAATTCCCCACTCTGCATTTTTTAAATCAACACCTCCTCCCTCCTTCCCTGGAGAAAACCACTGTCCTGGCTTTTGTGGTAATTATATCTTTGTTTCTCTTCATAGATTCACTGTGTCAACATCCTTAAACAATAGAGTTTAGGGGGTTTTTTGCTTCTGAAATTTATAAAAATAGAAACATACTGTTTCTCTGAGAAACAAACATACATATTTCTTTTTTTCCCTTTCACTAAAGAATATATCTGTATACATTTTGTAAAGTGGAATGCTGTACAAAAATGAAAATGGATAGGGGCGCCTGGGTGGCTCAGTTGGTTAAGCGACTGCCTTCGGCTCAGGTCATGATCCTGGAGTCATTGGATCGAGTCCCGCATCGGGCTCCCTGCTCGGCAGGGAGTCTGCCTCTCCCTCTGACCCTCCTCCCTCTCGTGCTCTCTGTCTCTCATTCTCTCTCTCTCAAATAAATAAAAAAATCTTAAAAAAAAATGAAAATGGATAAACTAAAATTACATATAACAATAATTTTATTCTTTAAAGTTTGTATTTAAATTCCAGTTAGTTAACATACAGTGTAATATGGTTTCAGGTATACAATGTAGTGATTCAACACTTGTATGGAAGTGTTCACTTCCATACAAGTGTTGAATCACCACAACAAGCGCCCTCCTTAATCCCTATCACCTATTTCACCCAACCTGCCCCCACCTCCCCTCTGGTAACCATTACTTTGTTTTTTATAGTTAATAGTTTGTTTCTTGGTTTGCCTCTCTTTTTCCCCCCTTTGCTTGTTTGTTTTGTTTCTTAAATTCCACATATGAGTGAAATAAAAGATTCTTAAATCTTAAATCTTAAATTCCACATATGAGTGAAATCATATGGTATTTGTTTTTCTCCAACTGACTTATTTCACTTAGCATAATACCCTCTTGTTCCATCCATGTCATTGCAAATGGTAAGATTTCATTCTTTTTTTTTTTTTAAAGATTTTATTTATTTATTTGAGAGAGGGAATGAGAGACAGACAGCAGGAGAGGGAGGAGGGTCAGAGGGTGAAGCAGACTCCCTGCTGAGCAGGAAGCCCGATGCGGGACTCGATCCCAGGACTCCAGGATCATGACCTGAGCTGAAGGCAGTCGCTTAACCAACTGAGCCACCCAGGCGCCCAGATTTCATTCTTTTTTATGGCTGAGTAGTATTCATACCATTCCATTCCATTCCACTATCCGTTATCATTCTATTCTATTTCATTATCAGTCTATGGACACTTGGGCTGTTTCCATAATTTGGCTATTATACATAATTCTGCTATAAACATCAAGGTGCATGGATCCCTTTGAATTAGTGTTTCTGTGTTCTTTGGGTAAAAACTTAGTAGTGCAATTGCTGGATCATAGGGTAGTTCTATTTTTAAGTTTTTGAGGAACCTCCCTACTGTTTTCCAGAGTGGCTGCACTAGTTTGCATTCCCACCAGCAGTGCAAGAAGGTTCACCTTTCTCTGCATCCTTGCCAACATCTGTCGTTTCCTGACTTGTTAATTTTAGCCATTCTGACTGGTGTGAGGTGGTATCTCATTGAGGTTTTGATTTGTATTTTCCTCAGTCAATGGCATTGAATATCTCTTCATGTGTCTGTTGGCCATCTGCATGTCTTTGGAAAAATAATTATTCGTGCCTTCTGCCCATTTTGTAATTGGGTTATTTGCTTTATAGGTGTTGAGTTTTATAAATTCTTTATATATTTTGGATACTAATCCTTTATCAGATATGTCATTTGCAAATATCTTCTCCTATTCTGTAGGTTGTGTTTTATTGATTGTTTCCTTCACTGTGCAGAAGCTTTTTATTTTGATGTAGTCCCAATAGTTTATTTTTGCCTTTGTTTCCTTGGCTCGGGAGACATATCTAGAAAGAAGTTGCTGTGGCTAATGTCAGAGAGGTTACTGCCTGTGTTCTCCTCTAGGATTTTTATGGTTTCAGGTCTCACATTTAGGTCTTTAATCCATTTTGAATTTATTTTTGTGTATGGTGTTAAGAAAATAGTCCCATTTCATTATTTTGCATGTTGCTCTCCAGTTTTCCCAACATCACGTGTTGAAGAGACATTCTTTTTCCCATTGGATATTCTTTCCTGCTTTGTCAAAGATTAATTGACCATATAGTTGTGGTTCGTTTCTGGGCTTTCTATTCTGTTCCATTGATCTGTGTGTCTATTTTTGTGCCAGTACCACACTATTTTGATTGTTACAGCTTTGTAATATAACTTGAAGTCTGGAATTATGTTGTCACCAGCTTTGCTTTGCTTTTTCAAGGCATAACAATAGTTTTAAATGATTGAAAAAATACAGAAGTATATAGATTAAAACACAAAATACTCATTTTGCCCATATCCCAATTGCACTCTTCTTCCTCATGATACCCACCATGAAATGTGTCTCCTAACAGTCTTTTACCTACTCATTTGCATGTGTGCACCCATATGCATATATCTTTCTTTTTAAAATAAGAGGGACCATACTCCATATATTATTCTGTGACTTCTTCTAAATCTTGGAGATCTTGCCCATCAAGGACGTATAAGTCTTACTTACATTGCTTAATAGTTTTTCCATGGTGACTGAGAGTAGAGCTGTACCGTAACTATTAATCCTTTATCAATAAACACGTACCTTGCTTCAATTTTATGTCTAAAACATGCCCATGTTTGCAAATATATTTTGGCCATGTATATAAGTATATTTGTAGTCTAAATTGCTAGAAACAGGAATTACTAGAAATAAAATTGTTAGACCAAAAACTTACAAATACTTAAGATTTTCTACTTTAATTCCAAAAGCTGGTACTAAATAGCCATAAAAAGTCTCTATCAGTGTTCTTTCCAAAAACAGTGAGTATAGTCACTCAGTTTCTGATAACATGAAGTAGCACATACTTCAAGAATCCACTACAAATGTCTGCATTCAAGCAAGCAAAGAATCAGAAATATATGGTACCATTCCTTTGCTATGGTCACCTCTCTACTTCCATCAGACACTAACACAAGTCATTCATGTTGCTTATAATCATTCATTTTATGTTTTATATTTGTGTATAAATTATGTTGCAAGGCTAGATTAGAAACCAGAATTCCATTTAAGAATTACCTTTTGAGGGATGCCTGGGTGGCTCAGTCAGTTAAGCGTCTGCCTTTGGCTCAGGTCATGATCCCAGGTCCTGGAATCGAGTCCTACATCGGGCTCCTTGCTTAAGGGAGCCTGCTTCTCCCTCTGCCTACTTCTCCCCCTGATTGCACTCACTCATTCTCTCTTGTTCTCTCTCTCTGACAAATAAATAAATAAATAAATAAATAAATAAATAAATAAATAAATAAATAAATAAATAAAATCTTAAAAAAAATAATTACCTTTTGATATGTGTTTGTGAACGAAAAAGTACAAATGAATGGGTGAGCCCCAAATAGTGCCAGGTACTGTGAAATTGCAAGAAGCTATGCAAAAGCTCTTGTTCTCAGTATTGTTATTTATAAAATGAAGTGTTTGGATAAGAATTGATGTCAAAAGTCTCTTCCAATAGGTGGATTCTTTGCTGGGGAGTTTAGATGTGTGATGATTAATTTTATGTGTACAGTTGGGTACGCCACAATACCCAGGTATAATCAAACATAGTGTGGATATTTCTGTGAAGGTATTTTTTTATAGGAGAATAACATTTAAATCAGTAGTCTTTGAGTGAAGCAGGTTACGGTCCATAATGTGGGTTGACCCCCTCCAATCAGTTGAAGGTCTAAAGAGAAAATAGACCGAGATCCCCTGAGGAAGAAGAAACTCTGCCCCCAGATTGCCTTTGGATTTGAGTTGCAATATGAACTTTTCTGGATCTCTAGTCTGTCTGCCTACCCTGCAGATTTTGGACTTCCCAGCCTCCACAGTTGTGTGAACCAATTCCTTAAAAGAAATCTCTCACCCTCTCTCTCTCTGTCTACACACAGACACACAGACACACATACATCCTATTAGTTCTTTTTCTGCAGAAAACCCTAATACAATATGCAAAGTGAGAAGAGCAAAATACTAGGCAGGACTGATGAATGGTCTGCACTATGGCAGGTCGGGAAGGTGAGCTATCAGGTTAGGGTTGAGTGGTCAGAGAAATAAGCCCTAGAAATATGGAGTCCATGATATATATTTGAGTTGTCAGGGCTGTGGCCCACAGGATCCATTTTGATATTGACATTAACCTTGTATGTACGATTAGATTTTTTTGTATCATGTGGTCACATAAGAGGCCTTTCATCATGTAAACTAATAAATGTTATCTTCATAAGGCTTAAGACTGCTGTCACAGTCTGTGTGACATAAAAATTATTTTTCCTAGAATATTTCCAAAATGCTTATAATCCCAATTAGATACACTGCCTGAAGCTAAGAACCACATTTTCCCCTTTTTTACTTCTTTTTTTCCTAATGTTTTCCACACAGGGCTGGCTGCACACAGTAGGAGCTTAATAAATGCACACCTTAAATACTTCTTGAGGAGATATAGGAAGAATGCACAGGGTTAGGGGACCAGTCTCTAAGTCTGATGCCATAGGTGTTGTGCTCCAGTCTAAGTGGTGTCTCTGGCAAGTGCTCAGCTCTGGTGTGTTGGTAAGGCTAGCAGTAAACATTAGTGACCCCTTCTCAGCAACCTCACAGGGTATGAGCAGTTCAGAAGTAATGTAATCAAAGACCAAAAACATACTTTGCCTTCACAAAAGGTGAACGTGGTTGACTTTCTCCCAATAAGAACATGTTCTCTTGTGTGGTGAATTGAAATATAAGGGCTAATAAAAATTTCTCTGGTGGTTTGGCTTTATTTATAAGACATGAGAAATGACAATAGATGGACTCCTGATGCAGATGAATGTGGATAGATAAGCATACCCTCACTGAGGTAAAAATCACAACATGATCTAGCACAAAACAAAGGAGACAGTAGAATTACCACACATAGTCATGTTGAAGACAGATATTTTAATCTGATAATTAGTTTCACCATGAAACTACTTTTTAGGAGCTTGAAGAGAAATAGCATTAGCTTGATTCTGATGAGGATAAAGCTTTGCTTCATTTGACCAAAGGTGTTTAAGATTTGAACAATAATGTGTAATATAGAAAGTCTTTAATGGCAACCTTTTCCCTTCTAACTAGTGCATAATATTGGTTTTGCAATCATTTAGTAATTATATAAGGAGGACATATTTATTATGAATTATTGATTTTATAATTACTGCTCCTGGTATTCACATTATTACACAATGAAAATCTTTTAATATACAATGCTCTTCACCCTCAGCTGGCGACCAGATAGTGCAGTGCAATTTAGAGAGTAGCCAAGAGTAGATTTTTATCGGTACTTTTTTTTTTTTTTGCAACCAGTTAAATGGTTTGCTTTCTGAAAAATATTGCTAATGGCGCTTAAGCAGAGAGGAATGTCCAATTTCAAGGTCATTCCTGGCAGTTGATTACAGTCACCCAATGAGCACAAGGTTCCTATTTAACTGTTAAGTTATTTTTGCTGCACTCATTGCTGGGAATTAAAAGTTACGGCTGTAAATTTGCTGCCAGCTAAATAGACATCAAAGGCCACAATCATACACTGGATCATGACACATGAAGATATATCTCTTATGAAATTGATTTTTCTCCATGTGCAAGGCAGCTTTGCATTACTCTCCTCGTGGAATTTAGCACAGGAAATGTCTAGGCAGGCCAAGTGTAATTGTCAGCATAGTTTATATTCTGGGCTGAGAACTCCTTTTATTATTTTTTTTTTCCCTCCGTGAAGATGTGCAAAAAAGGTTGTCTAAGCATATATTTTGATTTCACTTGCCAACAGATTGTGAATAGCTGATTTAAGGTCACTGTCACCCCCAAATGGGAAAAGATTAGGTTTCTGAGGACCAGAAATATTAAAAAAGTCTGCCCAAACAATATTTGCTGCTCACCAGAATTCAAAATTGCTGATTTTCACCCCAGAAACATCCCATAGAGTTTTATAAAGGCTGTAGGTCTATTATGCTGTTTTAATCCATCAGATTTTCACTATCCTGAGGATAAGAGCATCAAATAGAATTACATGGGCTTGATTAGTGTTTTTATCTCTTCTAGATATTATGTTGCTATTACAGAGGGATCCATATTGTTTTTTTTTTTTTTTTACAAAGAATGTAAGTTGTGTCTAAATAAGACTCCTGAAAAATCTAATCATATTTTAAATGTAGCAAGTGGGGGGTGCTATTTCTGGACTCCTACATGGGATAGGTTTATAGTCCTGAGCACTGTGCATTTCAGTGGTGTGACTGGAAACTCATCATTAGAGCCAACCATTGGAGACAGGAGACTGGCTGACCCCAGATCCTTTCTTTTCATCTGCAAAGTGAGCCTCATTCCTATATTTCATGTGGAAGTTCAATTCCAAACTCAACAGCCTGACTTATAAAGCCTTCGAAAATTTTACCCTAACTTTATTTTTCCAACTGATCTCTCACTATAGTCCTCCTCACACTGAGCAGGCTTAGTTGCTCATTTCCCAGAATTAGAGCATACTCATCTTGAATATTCATTTGCTGTTGATCCTTCAGATACCAGTTTGAGACCCAAGTCCTTCATGAATTTCTCTTCCTCCCTTTTTAGTCTGTACCACTCAAAATTTAATCATGTTCTAATTCTCTTACTGTCTGCCTGCTTTGCCTGTTGATTTGCAATGTTTCTCCATCTAGAGGACTTTGTTTTTTGTTTTGTTTTGTTTTTGAGGATGAGGAAACTACCTGCTCCTTTGTGAACAAACATGCAGCTTGGACCACAACAGTGTTCACTAAGCACTTTTTAAATTAAATATAATGGAATTGAATTCTGGGAAATGGGATTCCAGCTATAAATAACAAGTAACGAAGTACAGTCCATGAGGAGCCCTACCACACCATGATTGTTCTTTAATTTGCTGTAGTGAAGACAGCCTTTATTAGCTACACTTTGGTAACTGACCTAGGGCCTACAAGACAACCTCCCTCCCAACTTAGGGTAAAAGAGAAGCACTTAAGATTTATTGAATATTCCAAGTACTGAGCTAGATGGTAGATATTATTTATTTTAGTTAAATCTTAAGTAATTTTGGGGATACTGTTAAAATCTTGTATATCTTGATCCCATCTCCTACTCATTTAAGCAGAAGCATGTAAACAGAAGTATTAAATAAGGAATGGGGATCCAGAGTCCAGTAATGGGTTTTCCTCAGCTCCTATAAAAGCTAAGAAGGTCCAGAGAGAAAGCATTTCATATCCATCCTAATTTCCCTAAATCTTATGATTCTCTTCCTCTGGTAGAGAAAAGAGTTTAGCACTCACCATCTCTCCCCAACTAGAGAGAGAAACCCAGATTAACTAAAAAGCCTTAGTATACTCTGGAATAGGGATATTTTCTCTCCCTCTCCTCTTCTTAGTCCCGTGTTTCAATGAATTAATCCATTTGTTCCATACTTACTTGGCATCTACACTAGGTCAGGCACTCTTCCACATACTAGGAGTATGGCAATGAATAGGACAAATAATAGCCAGAATTTTAGGGTGTTTAAATTCTGCTGTGGAATATGGACACGAAAGTAAAAACAAAAAAATGTATGTGAAGTAAATTTTAAAATTGTTTAAAGAAAAAAGGAAGTCTTGAGAAGATAGGAACCCAGGGTTATTGCAGAGGAGAGTAGCTGGATAACTAGAGTTCTTTTAAATTAGGTGGTCAGAAATGACCCTTCTGAGTAAGTGGCATGAAAGAGGCAAACATAAAATGCCTGGGACTCCAGGATTCCAGGCAGACAGCCTGGAAGGCCTAAGGTAGAAACAAGTTCTGTGTGGCACATACAAAATAAATAAATAAATAAATAAATAAATAAATAAATAAATAAATAAATAAAATAAAAAGTCTAATAAACTAAAGAAGGGGAAAAAGGAAATAATAGCTTGAAAAAGGGTAGGCAGGACTATATAGATTAAGGTCTTGTGATGGTTTGAGTAGGGATTAAAGTTGAAGTGTAATTGGAAGCCGTTGGATGGTTTTAAAGAAAGAAAAGAAATGATATAATCTCATTTACCAGTTGAATGCATACAAAGTTCTATGTTCTGGTTGATAAGTGTGGAGACTAGAGTGATGGAGCAGTCAGTGGATTTTATAATCCCCTTCTACTTTAGGATTCTGACACAAAAATGAAAGTGGAGAAGAAATTTCACTAACATATGCTCACCTCATAGAAATATTTTGAGGAATATAGATGTGTGTACATTTACATACATATGTATATGTATAATTAAATCCACAATATGTACTTATATATTTCAGGAAGATATTCACACACTTATAAAATTGCCAGGTAAAATACATAGCCAGTTGGAATCTTATAAATATTTCTAATGAAGCCGTTTTGCTTGGATTTATGACAAAGTGGAACATAGATGGCTTTCTTTCATTTACACAATTTCTAGAGCAGCTTATTACCACTGTATTTTCCAGAATAGATTTTTATTTTCCCATCTTTAAAAATGTGTTTGTTATTTATGTACCTTTCATTTGTCTCCAGATGTTCAGTTTAGTGACACTCAATCAAACTAATGAATTACGAAATGAAACTAATAGTAACTCAACTTTCCCAAATCACTGGAACAGAAAGCAAGACAGAATTCATTGCTGGAATCCCAGGATGGTGGAAGTTTTCCACACATAGTTTGCCCCAGTATCAATACCTTCAGGTTTGAGAGCTAGTTCGTCCTCTGAAGCTTCACATAACCTGGTCAAGTCAGGGTGTTGAACAATTTGCACTTGAGTCTGACATCTCTTCTTGGAAAGTGAGGGGCTTCGATGAGAGTTACTATAGAGATGGGACACCACTATTTACTGCAAATTGGCACATATGATCATTTTTTAAGTCTGCTGACATTTTGATCAACCCACTCCCAAAACAGGTATCACTGAAACTCCTTTCTGGGGCACAGAGACATGTTAGATATCACCTAATCAGTTTCTCTTCCCTGGATAATTCTGTATATTGAACTAGCCCATTCAGTATATGTCTATTATTTACAAAGCTTTTCTGAAAAAAATGCACCCATACTTCTCTTTGAAAATTCTTCCGACATGTTAACTACGTCTATCAGAATTCCTTCTTTCCATGATGATGTGGTGAAAGGAATGGTAAATTGGGAATTAGCCATTTTTAGCTTTTGCCGTATTTTGCCAAGGTGACAGAAGTGGGTTATCTTGGGAAAGTCACTTGACCTCCAAAGGGCAGTTTCTTCATCTGCAGAATAAGGGGGTTGGATTAATTAATTTCTAAGGTATGGTCTACCTCCAAATATTGTTCTTTTTGCCTTGATTGTTTGATTTTATTTGTCTATTTGTTCCCATATACTACATATTGAAAGCCTGAGAATAGGGTCTTCCTACTCCTGTGTAGTACAGTCTTTCACATATATGAATATTAGAATAGATGTGCCACTCTATATTTTATTTTCCTTTGGGCCAAAATAACTGTGTTTACTTTCATTAGGCTTCACAATTTCAGCAAATATTTTATCACCAAAGTAGGAATGCCAGGCTAGGCAGACAATTATGTGGAATTGTCCTTCCTTCCTGCTATTATGACGAATACTTCCATCTCTTGACAATCCACAGAGTTTCAGAAGGCATCATGAGAGCTGGTGATTCTAGTCAGTGCTTTGCTTTTTATTGCTTTTCACATTTTATTTGCTTATGTTTTTTAAAGTATCCCCATGCTCTTTAGCTTTCACACTAACTCATAGTTTGCCAAGCCAAAGAGTCCACATGCAGTGTTAAAGGAGATCAATACTATTTTGGACAAATTCACACTATCATCCTCAAAATGCAGGGGTTAATGCGAGATTAAATGTGGTAGCATAACTTCTGATTATCTGTGTGACACGATTTAGTAAAATAGCAGATCATTCAGAAATCATTCATATTTGGCCTTGAGATGTATTAGAGGATGCATCTTTGATCTCCCTTTCTAATTATGTTTTGCTTTGGTCTAACGTTAAAGAAATAATTTGCATTCCCAAAGCACATACCAAATAACAACAGACGAAGGGGACTTAGAAAAAAAGCAAGGGAGAGAGAACCAGGATAAGCTTTTCAAATGCTATGGAGAATTCATAAAGTAAATTTGTATGTAAATAATCCAGATTTCATTAAATTTACCCTTTGTTCTGTAGGCCAACTTCTCTTTCTTAAAATTCTTTCCATTCTTCTCCTTCTCAAAACCAAAGTCATTGAAGATCAACAAATAAACATGAATTTGTGAGTGCCTTCTATAAATACAGAATGATAGAAAATGCATGTTGAGAAAGCAAGTCTCTTGCCATTCAGAGGCTTCCAATCAATGCTGACACATGAAACTAAAACATATGCAGTGTAGAAAGTAAGAGATGACAGCACATGAAAATATCATATAATTGTTCAATTGTTGCAATGCAGGGCATCCTCACTATAAGACATTAAAGGAAAAGATCAGTAAGAGCTGCTATGTTGAGAGATAGCCTCACAGGGGTATTTAAAATGGGGATTAAAGTCTGGGCGGGATTTGAATAAACAGAAAGAAAGAAGAGAGAAGTATGTTCCAGATTCCACTGTCCAGAAAAAGAATGATTTGGAAATACTTTATGCATTATAAATCCATTATATTCCATTATATCGGGGCAGAAGCTGGGCATACTTAATTTATTTTACCCAGAAATTTCAAAGGATCTTGAGCCAAGATGTTACCTAGAAAATTTGAAATGAAAGAGGGGTAAATTCCCCTAGACAACAGTATATGTCAGTTTGTTGAAATCACTGTCTTGTTCCAGTTGAGCACAGTAGCTGGATTTAAAAGACTTCTAAAGTCAAACAATATTTGAAGTTTTGCACTAAGATAGGGGCGATCAAATCCCATGCTTTAGGGCATCAGGGTTCTGCTGTAGGGCCCCTCTTGAGGATTTTTTTATACAGTCTCACTGTCACGTAACGTCAAGAAGAAGCTGTGCTCAAGATCAGGTTACTGGTATCCTGTGTAACTGTAGCCTTAGACAAAAAATAAATTTCTATGGACTTTGACATAGTCCCACTTTTCTGCACCTCAATACTTAGAGAATCCCCCAAAACCTCTGCTTGCTCAAATCCTCATCATTGAGACCAACTGGAAAAGTGATACAAGTAATGAGAACCTCATTGCTTTTCAGAAAACATGACTATAAACCATATATCTCATAAATGTCAACAACTGTAGATATAAATCCTATGAGATATTTGCTTTTGTAGATGCTTAGGATTAGGGACAGAGAATGAGGACAGGGAGGAGATGGGAGAGGGCTGGAAAAGTGAATAAAACTTTTTAAATATCATATTTCTCTATCTTTAAAGAACTTATAAAGTATTTGCAGAGAAAAGTAACTGCACAAAAAACACACAATAATAAAAAGATAAAATAGCAATAATAAGAGACAATGAGGTAGGTCTGAAATGAGACAGTGTGGTATGAAAGAAACTATAGGTTAATGCTAAAATACATGGAAAAGACACAGTGACAGGAAAGAGGAAATTACTGTTTTGAATGGCATTACTTAGTGACAGATGGGGGAGCAGAAAAAGGCCATTGTATGCCAGGGTGGGGACCAGGGAAGCATGTGTGAGTCTACAATTTCTCTTTGAGTTAAATATTTTTATTCTCACTTTACAAGTGAAGAAGTTGAGGTTTGGTGAAGTTAGTCAGTTTGTTCAAGACTACAGATTTACATAATTGGTAGAGCCAAGATGAAACTTTGGGTGTGTCTAACCCTAAAGTCTTTGTTTTTCCCTACTCATGAGCATGGCATGAGCAGATCTTAAAAATGAAAACTATTGCCAGGGATGATTTTTGAAATAATTAAGGCTTGAGATGATTCCAATTAGATCTCCATGCCCTGAAGAGAGAAGAGATAAAAGAGAGAGTGAAAGAAATAGACACAGAGAGGGCGCCTGGGTGGCTCAGTCGTTAAGCGTCTGCCTTCGGCTCAGGTCATGATCCCAGGGTCCTGGGATCGAGTCCCACGTCGGGCTCCCTGCTCGGCGGGAAGCCTGCTTCTCCCTCTCCCACTCCCCCTGCTTGTGTTCCTGCTCTCGCTATCTCTCTCTCTGTCAAATAAATAAATAAAATCTTTAAAAAAAAAAAAAGAAATAGACACAGAGAGAAATAAAATAGAATCAGAGGAAGACAATGAGACTATTGTCAACCAGGTAAAATGGTTTCCATTCTTTGAAAATCTTAATATGTCTTAGAAGCTCATCAACGCAAAAATCAGCCAATAGGTTATGTTAATTCTATTAAATGTTTTTGGTAAAAATTTTCAACTAGAAGAGGTCTTAATCATTTCTCATGCTGAGTATGGTTGGCTGCTGCATCTCTCAGATGGATCTAATACCATTTGCTTATATGCGTAGTTCCCAATCACATGGGAAGTTTTAAAATGTCCCAGTGCTGCGTGACATAATAGTTTCTAAAGATTCCCAAGTGATTCTAATTTGCAACAACATTTGGGAACTAGTGGCTTACTTGAAAATGCCCTTAATTTGCCTTTATCCTGACTTCATTTTATGTTATCCTAAAAGAGGTGGATGTCAGATAAAGACACTAGAGCTTTGCTTTCAGTCTGTGTAGACCTGAATTCAAAAACCAGCTCTACCACTTCTTTGAGCATGCTTTTTAATATTTCTAAATATTTGTTTGCTCACCCATAAATAAATAACAACCACTTCCTAAGGTTGTCCGACATTAAATGAGTTGATGGATGGATAGGATCTGGCACGATACTGCCTTATAGTGTTCAGGTGACATTGGCCCCTTTATTTTCTTGCCTCTATTGCACACAGTTTCATGATGAAATTGAGTCTGAAAATTTGTCCCAGGTTCCAGAGCTAGTTAAAAGCACAGCAAAGCCTGGGAGCTTTCTAGCATCTCTCTTTCAAGCATTGTTTTCATTATAAAATTTTAAAGATAGTTGGGAGGAAACAATAACAAGAGTGAAAACTAATTGCGAGGAATAAATAACTTGGTCTATGGTTTTCCAGTCTCCTACCTGAAAGTCTCCAGTGTTGCTCTGAATCAGACTTCTTTCCTTAACATGCCCCTGCCTCATCACATTATACATTCTTGTTTCCTTCGCTTTCACACTGTCTTTCACACCCAGCCTGACTTCTGTCTTGAAGCCTCTACCTACCAGACTATTTCTTCCTCACCTTTCTTCTCACCCAGGGTGTTCCTTCAGATCTAGTTCCCTCCTATCAGAATATAACTCATCCTTTAAGGACCAAATGAAAAACTGTCCAGTCCACAAAATATTTATTTCATCTGCTTCTTATCCTTCGTGGTGTAATAAAAAGAACCATAGTCTTAACGTTAAAAATTCTCTAGATGTTCACTGGATTAAAACAGAGAAATTTTAACTGGGGCTGTTTTCAGGATTTCTAAAATCAAAGAGAAATGCTTTGCAGAGCTCCAGTAGGTCAGTCAGATTGGGGCAGACTGTTACAATTAAGGAGAACAAAACAGCACAAATTACATTTTATTTACAAGTATTTCTGTGGTTTATTTCTATATGTGAAATGTAAAATAGCAACCGTTTAGATAATTCAAGCCTAGTAAGTGCCCAGAATTATATCAATTTTCTAGCTATTTTGGAGAAAATGGTTATTTCTTCTTTAATTATTCAGTTGATTATGTCAATTCTATAATTCATTTAGCCAGTGTAGACTCAGTCTCAAAGTTTTAATCCAGAGCCTGTCACTCACTTCCTCAATGACCTTGGGCAAGTCACTTAATTTCTCCACATCTCAATTTCTTTGTCTGTAAAATTGGGATAATAATCTTGACCTCGCAGAGAGGTTGCATGAATTAACTGATTAATGATTATAAAGCAATTTGAAAATACAGAACACTATATAAATGCTAAGTATTGTTATTAAGCAAATCAATTCAGGAAATCAAGATAATGACATTTCTTTTCAATCTATTTCTTAAAGTGCTTAACGCCTTTGCATCTAAGCTCCATGTTGTAAAAAAGCAGTTTAAATATTTATAACTTGAATTTTTCTAGTTTAACCAGTTCCTACTGCATGCTAGGGGAGAAAAAGAGAAAAAAAATTCTCTTGAGCTGGGAACTTAAACATCTCACTCACTTTTGACTTTTTGTTTATATCCGCTTTAATTCAGGAAAAAAGTTTATCATTCAAGTATGTACGTATGTGTGTTTCTATCTATCCATTTACTAGAATCCTGGAATTTCAGAGTTGAAGTGCACGTTAAAGGCCATATTCCGGTCTCCTTGTTTTATTGGTGTGAAGAAAATATTCAGAGAGACATGAAATGATTTGTTCAAGTTTACATAGGCAACTTGGGCCTGAGCTGATTTCTATCCTGAATCCCTGGCTGCCCAGCCTTCAGGTGCTGCGCAGATAATAAAACAGGAAAAACATGAGCTCTACCTTCAGGGATCTTACTTGGCAAGACTTTTGAAACTGATAGCCTGAAAAATTATGATTGATTAATGTGAACTTTAAAACAACATGAAAGAATTTGACCAATTCCTGATTTATCAATTTTGGAGTTTGTTCACAGTACAATTCTGTTAGGATTGATCATTATGCAGCTTCCAACTTTTACACCTTTGCATTCACTTCTTGAGTCACTTTTCCTTAAAATCAGGTGAACTCAATAATTAGGTTCTAGTTATATATAGAAATATATATTTTAATTAAAGCTATAATATTTGGTACCTATTTTTAGTTAGAATATTCTAGTTTTATGTCCAGCTCAGCCTATAGCTAAATAGCCTTACCCAGACATCATCTCATTGGGGCATGGTTCCCTAATCTATTATATAAAGGGTCAGGGTAAAAATCCACTAAAGTCTCCCCCTGCTAAAGTTCCAAATGCTGTGGTGTCTGAGACGAGCATTGAGAATTCCGCAGGTAGCTATTGGATTCTGAATAGGTCATAGACAATAAATCTGATTGTAAAACCAGTCACACTTTAAACCAAATGCTCATTTGAGGTTTCCTATCTTCAACGAATACATTTGCAGGATGTTAATGCTGGAAGGAATATTAGAAATCATTTAGTCTGATTCTCTCATTTTATGTTGAGAAAACGGAAGTCTTAAAATATTAAGTAAATAGTCCAAGGTCACAAAGTCAATCAGTGAGGAAGCCAGGTATAAAACTCAGGTTTTTGTGAATCTTAGTGGAATGTACTTTCTTCTAAATCATTAATTAAGATGACATTGGGGTAAATGACACTTTTCCTTTGAAGTTAGGACTTTCATAAACCGAAAGAATAGTTAAATCTTTAAATATCGCTTCTCCTGGTTGTCCTCTTTTCACTCTTCACAGTGGTTTGTTCGGAAGACACGGCTTTTAAAAGCGGGTAATTCCTTTCAAAATAACAAGACTCATACGTCATAATGTCTAAAATACCTCCATGAATACCCACCTTTCCCTTTGATGGACTGTCTGTAACAGATTTCAGGTATTTTTTGTGGATGGGTTTGGAGAAATCTGTTATTTGCTTCCCTTGGAATGCTTGGATTGAGCAGTGGAGACCTCACAGCTTCTCTTGGTCAGTCTTGGCTTTTTGGAGCAAAACTACAGATCAAGACTTATTTAGGAAGGGGTCTAGTGCCATTCATAGAGAAACACAGGCTGGCTGAAATAAATGTTGAAATAACTCCTCTATGGAGCAGTTTAAAGTACATCTTATCATCAAAGGAAACCCTCATCTGGCATTTCAGGGCTTCTGAACCAGTCCTCATCACAACTGAGGGGGTTTATGAATGTCTGAGGATCTGCAGAATCTAACATGTAAAGCCTCATACCCACTGTCCTGAAATACAGAGGGGAGAACCTCAATAAGAACCTGCTCTTCACAAAAGTCACAAAAGCTTGTGAACAGGAATGTGGAAGTGCCATACAGATCAAGATTTATGGATCTCCATTGACACTAGGCTTGCTTTGCTGGATGTAATGCCTGGTGTTCACGTGTGGAGCTTGTCAGCCTGGTCAATAATTCACTTTTACCACAAGATGATAAAAAATAATAAGCTACTACGAATGGCTGGTTCTCAAAAACTTTGTATTTACTTTCCAAAAATTAGATCAAGGAGAACAGGTACCTGACCATCAATTCCTCAAATTAGGAACTCATAGCTTGGAATGCTATGTTCACCATCTCTGAGGTCTCTCTTAAGATAGATCATTCCACTCACAATCTCCATTTCAATCTCTCATGGAAAGATCAAACCTGAAATATCTAACTCACCTTCTTCTCTTTCAAGCTGTTGTCAATTCATTAAATGACTCCTCATAGCCATTGTCACCCACATATAAATCCCCATGCAAATGCAATGTGTAGGTTCTAGGGAATAGACAAACTCTATACTTTTAGATGCTAGAAGTGTCATCATGTGAACATCATTCCTGTTAAAAATTAAATGTCTCTGGAAAGATAGCAAGCAAGTTATCTGCCATTTACAAGTTAGAATGAATGAATTTATTTGAAATATCATCGCACAGGTTTAATGAGAGAGCTAAAGGGGAAATAGTAGGCAGATGACATCATAGAGGATGTGTGTGTGTGTGTGTGTGTGTGTGTATGTTATGTTTATGTTTATGTTTTGGGGCATAGTGAGAAATCAAGAGAAGACTCCAACAGTGAAAGTTATCTATAATCCTTCTTCCCCCAAAGACCCTGTTCTTCCTGTCTTAGAAGAGCAATCCACAGGATCAGTAATCCTCAATCTGCTCTGTGCCAAAAATACAGAAACCTGAGCTCAATACCCCAAATTCTGATTCTGTGGAATTGGAATGGTGCCCTGCCATTGACATTTTTGAAAGACTCCAGATAACTGTCGTACATCGAGGGTTGAGAACCTGTACCCCAGACCCTCTACAACTCTGCTTCCATCATCAGCTCTGGCTTCGTTCAACCTCTCTGTCTAATCACCCTTTCATGTAATGAGGTGAAAGTGTTCCTCTAAAATCATTTGCCCTCTCATGGTGCAATGAAGCACTGATCTCCACTGTATATCTCCTCCAAGTTTCACAATTTACAGCGTGCGATTAAACGTGAATGTATTCCACCAGCTTCCCAGGACCTCCATCTGAAAAGATGCACTTGAGCACTGAGCACCCAGGATTGCATTAACACCTGAGAGCAGTAAAACTAATTTAGTGGTCTACAGCCATTTTGGGGTTAGGGTCCTTTTGAGAATCTACTGAGTGCCATCTCACATTTAAACATTCACACACATGTTTACCTTTCAGTGGACTTACGGTCCCAGAAAGATCATCTGTATATCCCTAAGGGTCTAAGAACCTTGTGTTCAGAATGTCTAAAATGATTCCTTTTAAGGATTAATGTTTCTAATCAGATAAAACCCTACAGAATAGTGATTAAAACCATGGGCTCTGAATTTGAGCATGGGCTTTAAAATCTAGTCTCTACTCACCACTGGTGTGGCATTGGGCAAATTATATAATCTTCATGAGTCTCAACTTTTTCATCTTTTAATTAAGGGTAGTAATACCCATCTCTGAAGGTTTTAGTGTAGCTTATGTGAAATAACGTATATAAGCCATTTAACACAGCACCTGGCAAACCAGCAAATACTCGGCAAAGAGAAGTTATAGTGATGGTAACTGATAATAAAAATAATATCTAAGAAGTGCTAATAAGTTCCGGGTGGATATAACTTTGACAGAATGCAGAATTGCTGGTGATGTATTAGGGCAACCAAGACATTTTTTCCTTTGTATTTGTCTGTTTGTATCTATGTGAAACATATGTAAATATTAGGAAGCTGGTCTGAAGAAAGAAATACATAAAAACCAACTTCAGTAAATTAAACAGAGAAATGGAGTGGTCAGCTGAACAGTAAGAGTTGGAAAAAAAAAAAACTATTGAGGTCCAAGAAGAGAGGGTTGAGGATTCTGACACAGAGACCACCCCCCTTCTTCTCCCTCTGCTGCTCCTGTTTGACCATGGCTTAGAACCAGTCTGTTCAAGCCTGCCTCATAGCCCTCTGGGAAGACTATCAACAGTTGGCTACTGGGGGGCACTATGCAGGGTGAAGTAGGACCTCTCCTGTCCTCTGGCATCAGTGAAAGAAAGACCAGAAGGACCGGGTTGGGGGTTTGGGAATTTTCATTACCAACGAAGATTGTCTTGTGATCCATGACTGACCTTTGCACAGGGGATTAGAAAAGATCCAGCCCTGGTCACCATGCCATCTTGATAGAGAAGTGCAGCTTCCTGCACTTAAACACCAGAATAGGAGTGCAGAATCCTCGGTGCTCACAGATCTACGGCAGGAAGCACACAACAGCTTGCGTTTGTCACCTATACCCTGTTTTTCATAGACAAGTCATAACATTGGCTCCGGCATGGAACACACACAACTCTAAGCTTGGTTTTGGCAGGCAAATGAGAATGAAAAAAAGGCATCCACCCTTTCCTTATGGAATGTAAACACCTCACTGCTGGGCAGAAATTTACATCCAATTTTCATATTTGTAAGGAGATGTATATATGTTACTCAGCAGGAATGTATATTTTTATATATAAACATAAATATATATTTTTTCAATTTTTGAATGGTAATTTTGAACCAGCTTATCAAATGGTCTCTGATTTCTTTTTTTTTTTTTTTTTTTTTTTTTAAAGATTTTTATTTATTTATTTGACAGAGAGAGAGACAGCAAGAGCAGGAACACAAGCAGGGGGAGTGGGAGAGGGAGAAGCAGGCTTCCCGCCGAGCAAGGAGCCCGATGCGGGACTCGATCCCAGGACCCTGGGATCATGACCCGAGCTGAAGGCAGACGCTTAACGACTGAGCCACCCAGGCGCCCTGGTCTCTGATTTCTTGATACACACTTTTTTCCCCCAGTCTAATATAATAGAACCTGGGCATATAATGTAAAATGTTTTTTCTTAAATTCTTGGAGTATTATTTTGACGATGTCATTCTGAGCTTACTGCCGACCCCCACGATGAAGTGTGAGAGCAAGGCTGAGCAGTCACGTTACACGAAGGTCTGATGGCAGGAAAGAGTATTGAAAAGGAATGTGAAGGAGCAGGGTCCAGCTTTAAATGGAGACACTTGCCGCATATGCACCACTTGACCTACTTTCTGCTTCATACAGTCCAGCGTATGCAGTTAGGTGAAAAGGAGGCTGTAGATGAAAACCAGATACTACTTCTCAGCTGAGATTTCCATGGCAAATTAATTATGAAATTAAAAGAGATAAATCCTTGCACATGGATTGTGCAACTCATTTCTAAGGAACCTGATTCATAGGCTGTTAGATTTTCATGCACGACTATTTACATTCAATTATTCAGTCAGTCTCATGGAGACAAGGTTATAAGATTGAAGGATGCATATTTCCTCTTACCTTTCTGAAATTTTTTTTAACATAAGAAAAAACAGTTACCTAGATATCAAGATGCAATCACCTTGCAGTTAATATGAAAGATTTAAAAAAAAAAAGAAAAACAAACATTGATTCATCATAGCTATCCAAGTAGAACATCAGTAACTCTCTGAACAAGCGGCCAGCCTAAATTAAATCAAAAGGCAATCACAAGAGAAAGTATGTGGGAGCCATAGATCATTGCACAGGAAGGTCAGTGAGCTCTCAAAACCTGATGACATGACTGGCCCTGAAAAACCTACATAGGTCTCTCCTGACCCTTACCTGGCTCAGAAGCATGAGAAGCCTAAAGAAGATCAGGCTAATTATCAAGAACCAGCTAGTGACCCAGCTGAAAAGCAGTTATGACTTCAAGGACCCAGGAAGGCCATGTGTCTCCAAACATCTTTCGACAGATGGCTGAACCTGGAAAACCCAAGGTTAGGCCCTGGGTTTTTGCCTTCCCTACCAAAAGGCAAAAACCCCTTCATAAGCCATTATTTCCTCAGTAGAAACCTGGTGGATGCCCAAATTGACTTAACATGGGGGACACAGAGGAAGTCCCCATTGTTTTCTGTGGCTAGTTGAATCAATTAGTGAACAAGCACAGAATGGCAACACAAGTAATAACCCTAAAATTTGCCCCAAGGATTGCTAAGACTGAAGGGTATGAGAAATCAATTCAAATTCCTCCCATTGCTGTGCCTTTTTCCTTTTGGAGTTCCAAGGTCTAAATAACTGCATAAAACAAATCAAGGGAAAATAGGGCCCAGCTGCCTGTGGCCTTTGTTGATGAATAGGGCTCTAAGTCAGTCACTCAGCTGTTTTATTACTTGTCTTTAAGGCTGATGAGTCCCAAGCAGACCTGCATCACTGAATTCTCAATAAAGGGTTAGTGCTTGTCCTGCAGAATAATAAGAACCGCTAATGACACCAATTAAGAGCTGTAAATGTCATTTATACTTGTTTGTTATTTTTCAAATCAATAAGGCTGGAAAGACAAAGCAGCCTGAGATAATTTAGATTGGAACAGTTTGTGGGGACGTTTTAATGGATATATTGCAATCGGGATTCTTGTTCTCCTTTTGGAGAAATTGTGTCCCTCATCGGGTCAGTTCTGATATTTATTTAAAACAGAACTTACCCCCCAAATAATTAAGCATAAGGGAAAATACTTAGGGCAATAAAAAGGAGACAAGTCTATACCTTTCTTAATTCTGTTCATTAAATCCCTTTTTTGGAAATGTTCTCATTTTATCTGAGCAGGTATCTTTAATGGAATAATGAATAATTTAATTAAAAAGAAAAAGAAAGAAAATAAAATGATCAGTAAAGATTAAAGCACTATGCTTTGATGCTGTAGGAATTGCAGGGACACCTGTTTTTAAAAGGTTCTTACTCTTTTGCCAAATGTCAATATTGGGCTTGTAATTGGTGCATTGAAAAGATCGTGCATAAGGTGTTTGTTTTGCTGGAATATGAGGCAGTTGGTCAGAACTCTAGAGATATGTGCCTTTTTAATTACAAAAGTTGCATGGGAGTCTCATTTCTCACTGGGGCCCTATTCGAGCAAGAGAAAACTATTAAACATTTCACTGACGAGGCAGCAACAAGGGACAGACAACCCATTCCCCATAAAACAACTGAATTGTATGAATTGTCATAGCTAAAGGGACAACTCACCAGAAAGTTTGAGAATAGCTAACCAAACTATCTTCTGGGTGTTCCTGTGAATGTGTTCCTAAACTTTTCTGTTGTGATTTGGGGTGTTGACAAAGATTATAAGAAGAGACACATGAAATTTAAAATTGCCTATCCCAGTTGTCTACATTCTATACCCTTTCTTCTCTGAGTAGGTTTTCTGCTTTGTTTCAAAAATCAGATTTAAGTGGTTAATCTTTTGAAGGCTTGTTTTTAATTACTCCATATAGGACAGTATAATCAACAAACAAGAGGAAAAACTTAAAACTAAAATTTGGGAAATTACTGTTTTAAACAGTGATCATTTTATGTAAATGTCTACCTGACAATAAAATAATTAGTTAAAAACATAAAATTATAGATACTTAACTTATTGTGACTACACAGCACTCATTATCCAGTTTGATTATTTATGTTGAGGTTAAGCTTGTGTATCTGAAGCTGTAAGTTAGAACAATTTGAAAAATTAAGTTAACCAGTTTTGAAATCAAGCACATGGTGATTCAGTAGAGAAAATTGAAGGATATAGCGAATACATTCTAGCCACATATCTTCTGGAGTTGATTTATTGGTATACATACTGTTGGCCTTTTGTGAGTTTCAACAGTAAGATATCATGGATAAAAGAAATAAAGAAAAAAAGGCCAAAAACAGATTTAGGTATCTGTCTTGGTATGCTGCCGCCCAAATTCTTTAATACATATTTGATACAAAGCTTCATCTCCAGCATTCTCAGGCTTGTCTTTGTTTTGAATAATGTAACTATTAGGTGGCGCCTGGGTGGCTCAGTCGTTAAGCGTCTGCCTTCGGCTCAGGTCATGATCCCAGAGTCCTGGGATCAAGCCCCACATCAGGCTCCCTGCTCTGCAGGAAGCCTGCTTCTCCCTCTTCCACTCCCCCTGCTTGTGTTCCCTCTCTCGCTGTGTATCTCTCTCTGTCAAATAATGTAACTATTATATCCATAGGTTGTCTCTAACTTACCTCCTCACTTGTAGTTTTACTATTCCATTATACTTTCCCAGTATTCTCCATTAACCAATGAGAATACTCATTGTTCCCCAAATATCTCTCATATTCTCTTCTATGTCATTGCCTCCATCTAGAATGTATTCTTATTTACCCTACGTCCAGCTGTGAAAATTCTACTGTCCTCCACAGACCAGTGCATAGTTCAACCCCTCCGTAAGGCATTACCTGATCAACCCAGTTGGAAATAGTTTATCTCATTCATTTGTTCATTCATTCATTCAACACAAGTTTATTGAAGGTCTGCTATGTGCCAAGCATTGTGGTAGGCCCTGCTCTCCCTTAAAAAAATACAAGTTTTTTATTTGGATCATTAGCGTAACACTGGCTTTATGTCAAATGATGTTACAGCAAATTGTGCATGGGTTTTATTTCCGTCCAGTATTGGAAGGGTCTCGAGGGCTGAGACTTCGCTTCAGTCACCTTTGAATTGGTGGTGGCACCTTTCACAGGATAAGTGAATGAGCACCAAGCTATGTATATATGACTCCAGGACAAGTGAAGTGCTCAGTTTTGGGGGGAAAACTGATCAAAATAGGAAGCCCGGTGTCGATTTACATAAAACACTAAGTTGATTGGCTTATTTTCTTCTTTTCCCTTTCTTGTCTGGGTATTATACAAAAGTGATGTTAGATGTATGTTCTTACTTTATGAATTTGGTTTCTTTTGCCAGAGGTGAATCAGAATGTTTCAATAAATGGAGTGAATCCAGAAGACCTAGCATTGAGATGTGGTTTAGTATTTTTTTTAACAGAGATGTATACTCTTCAAGTCACTTGCGTTCATCACTGACAGTCACAGAGCTGGATGTAAAGGTATATAGGATCCCTCTACCTCATTTGGTCTGTGAAAAACGGAACTGTGAAAGTCTTCCCTAAGTCTTTTCACTACCTGGTGAGCTCTGCACCAACCTAAAAACAATCTCCAGTGTTTATGGCATATTGCGGTTTCTGATACTAACAAAAATGCTCAAGGCCATGCAGAACAAAGTAGATGGACAGGACCAAGTTTGTTTCACTGTACTTAGTACCACACAGTTTCCTTTTTTTTTTTTTTTTTTAAGATTTATTTATCTATTTGAGAGAGAGCACAAACAGGAAGGGCAAAGGGAGAGGGAGAGAGAATCTAAGTAGATTCTGCACTGAGGGTGGAGACCAAAACAGGGCTTGATTTCACAACCCTGAGGTCCTAAGCCGAAACCAGGAGTCAGATGCTTTACTGACTAAGCCACCCAGATGCCCCCACAGTTTCCTTTTGATGTCTCCTTTTTCTCTCTGTTAATTCCCACTTTTTTCCCTGTCTGAGGCTACTTGAACTCATTCTTTTTCTCTCCCAAAGAGAGCCATCAGAAAAAATCAGAGTTTGGAAGAGGGTTTATTTTAAGCATGGGGAAATTATCCTAAGGGATTCATCACTATCTGTGGAATGTCAGACACCAGGAAGTTGGGTGAGAGTGGACGTTTTAGAGGCAAACAGCCCTAAATTTAAATTAAACTAATTAGGTAACTAACATTTTAATCACTCTGTGGAAAGGTCAGTATGACCCAGGGACTTGGGCTCAATGGATGTCTGTTGACAACTGCATTTATTCATTAGTTTTCTGAAGTTTAGGTATTTGTCTCTGTTACTGACAAAGAATCCAATAAGGCATCATGACCTCAATGACAGAATGGACATCCACTGTTCATATTTTTTTTTCTTTCTGGAAAGAAATG
This sequence comes from Neomonachus schauinslandi, assembly GCF_002201575.2. Classification (NCBI taxonomy): domain Eukaryota; kingdom Metazoa; phylum Chordata; class Mammalia; order Carnivora; family Phocidae; genus Neomonachus; species Neomonachus schauinslandi. The sequence continues at coordinate 33,426,797 of NC_058416.1, read as the reverse complement.
TCCAACTACTTCCCCATATATGGGAGTCAGAGGGTCACTAGTAAACAATACTGTCTGTTCAGAGAGAATTTATGAGTGTGACCTCTCAGCTATCAAATATAGGTCAGAGAGTCTCTCGTTTCCTGAAGGGAAGGCCCGGTCCAGGTCAGGCAGCTCATATAACCATGTATCAACACTGGGGATGATAGAGGGGGGCAAGATGGCAGCAGGCTGGAGTGCAGAGGACCTCCTTCTGCTCATTGCCATACAGGAATGCAGGCTCAGTGTCGCCAAATTTTCACAAGAGTCAGAAATGGACTTTTTATGTGAAGTCTCCCAATTTTCATATTTTAGCTTAAAAATATTAGGATGCTGTTAAAGATAAAATGTGTCTGTGGGCCATATCCAAACTCCTGATTTGCCACCTCTAGTTTTTTAAAAGCAAATTTGTGGTATGATAGAGACTGTCTTGAAAGCAATCCCCATTCTTATCCCTTCTCTCTCCCTGCCCCCCAACTGATTTGACCCCCACCTGGTCAGGTTCCTTGCCTATCAAACCAAGGGAAAAGATATTTCTTGAAGAAGTGCCTTTTTAAATGGTGCATGAGAAAATCTGCAGTAAATGCCTTTGAATCTTTGACATCACTTTCTGGGGTGAAAATGTAGTTTCTACAACAAAAGAAGTAGTGGCCTTTACCTGATTCCCGTGCTTATGCTTGTTTTATGGTAAACATGTATGCACATTAGTTCTGTATTTAAGTGTTAAAAAAGGATTTTTCAATTGCCATTTGTAACTGCAACAAAGAATTTCCTTCTGCATAAGCCTTGCCTATCTTAACTAAATACTCAGTGATTTTTTTCTTATTCTAATGCCCCTAATTAGATTTATAGACTCTTTACAGTGTTTTATGTTGATGAGGACTTAGAATACAATGCACACTAATAAAATATCCCCACTACCCAACTTGTGCTTTTGCATGTTTTATTTCAGTGAATAATGAGTCTTAAATAATGTTCTGAATATGTTGTCGAGGATGTTCTAAAGAAATATGGACTGATGATCCATCAGGAAACATTAATAAACATACAACCACATGGAATTGGTGACCGAGAGAAAGTGATTCATTGGGCTGTAAACTATTAAAGAATTTGGGTCATGAATGCCTGCTACAAATAAAAATGTATTTAGAAAACAATAGTTATACATTCTCATTTTTTCATTTCCTTTCTGTGACTTTTAGCTTACCTTAATGTTTTAAAATTGAAGGTAATCATTGTATAACATGCTCAATCCTGGGGTAAAGAAATTTACTCGACATACTTTCCTTTTCACATGACACAGCCATTTTCACGGTTATAGCTAATTAGCTTCCTTTCGACATTAGATACAGAGGATGTTTAAGCAACGTAAACTAGCTGTCATCCAGCAGCATCATAATCAAAATGGCATAAAATTTGCTATAAAACCTGCAGCTAATAACATTTATAAGGCACCTTATTCCATAAGGATATTGAAGAAGCTCAGACACTGTATATCACAATGCTTCCCCAGGGACCTGGTTCATTTTCCTAATGACTGTGTATGGGTTTACTTTAGGAGCTTTTATGCACATGCCTGAGCACAGAGCTAACCCAGCCAGACTGATAAGAACTGAAGAGTGACTTCCAAATCCAGCAACAAAGTCCTAGATCTGTCTGAAAAGGAATCAGCAATATGGCCGTCCTTGTCATTCACCAGCTAAGCCTTCTCACCATTTCCTGGCCATGATGGTTCTAATATTCTTACATATTTTATTTGAAGGTACTTATACCTGATTTCTACTTGAGAGACTTTGATATTTTCTTCTCCATGCCCTGCTCCTGTAGCCTTTATGCTTCTACTCATCCTTCAAGTTTCGCCTCAAACCATGTTTCTTATATGGGGCTTTCCTTGATGCCTATAACCCTCACTGACCTTTACTTTTGAGTTTTTATTGCTTTCATTATCTGCTCTGCACAAGCAGTGCCCATTCCTGCCCACCCTTTTCTTTTTTAGCAAATTAACAAACCAAATAGCTCAGCCTTATCTCATCACCAAACCACAGTCAGCCACATTATGGCCTTATGTTCCAGCATTAAAAATTTGACCAGTCCTTTTTGGGACTTCCTTTTCCCATGTTGGTTTGCTGCCCAAGTCCCTGTTCATCGTGTTCACATGATTCCTAACTTGTTAACCTAGCTCCTGCCATTCCCCAGTGTCAGACCTTATTTCTGGTGTCCCTTACATTACCTTGAATAGAACTTCTGAACTATGACTCAATCATTGGTTACCAAGAACCAACTGCCACCTAGAAGCCTCACTACCAGTCCTGCCTAGTAATTTCTCATGTAGCAACTTGAATATCAGATATAATCTGCATGGTCAAGATTTTTCTGTTCTCTTTACTTGGTGATCCCTCTTTGGGGAGTAAGACCAACTTTATTATCTGAACCATCTCCCCTATCTCTTAGGACAGTTCCTAAATGCCATATATAACTAAGATACTGTCGATGATAATGAGTTTAGTTTATTTCCTATCATGTGATTTAAACATTATTTTATACCTTAGCTAGTTTGCTGATTATGCCATGTATAAAACTTGCCTTTTTTCCTAACTAGATTATTATCTTCTTATGAAGAAAGACTCTGTCATTACACTTCTTTATCAAAGATTTAATGTGTTCTCTAGTCCTAGGCATGTGGTAGTACTCGTACATTCATCAATAATTATCTTCCCCAGAGAACTTGTACACAGCATGATTCTAATGCAATAAAGACATCATTCTACCACCTGATAGGCTCTGGCTACCCACCAATGAAATGAGCACCATAATCACGGCAAGGCATGCTTCAAATCCATCCTAAACCTTCCTTTTCTTATTGTGGGCTCTCTTTTTTCTCTCAGTTTGATTCTACACATCATTCAGTCCTCAGTTTATAACTTCTGGCTTTATTCCCCCATCCCCTAGCTCTCTTCTGCTTCTTAATCCTTGACTTAAGGACCTTTCTGGTGGCAAACTTTCTACGCTTGATTCTGAAGTTATTTCCTGTGAGCTGCCCGGCATACATCCTGGTTAAGTGTGACCTTTCATCTTGGAATCTCTCTCTCTCCCATCCCTGGATGGCTGCCTTGCAGAAACAATATGCTTTCCCTGTTCTTTAGTACTGCTCATACCATTACCTTTGCCCATCCCATGGAGTTCTTTATGCCTGTCTAGACAGATACCTTATTTTCCCCATCTGATATATACATATACATAGAGATAGAGACATACAGTGTAACATAAAATATAATATTAAGTGGCTTAGCATCTTAAACGCAAATGGTAATGCAAAATACTATAATGGGAACTTTGGAAAGATTTTAAAAATTGGAACCCATGCAAATTAAACAGGAATGTTAGAGATCACAGAATGCCAAAATATGCCAGCAATGGGAAAGCATCATCAAATTGGCCTTCCTATTTGTTAAGTGAGTTTGTGCATTATGGGTTATAGGTTATTATGGTGAAAGGGATGGGAAGAATTGAGAGTAGATGCATTACAATATGGCATGCATATATCTATAACATCTTTTTTTTTTAAAGATTTTATTTATTTATTTGACAGAGAGATAGAGAGAGAGAACAAGTAGGCAGGGAGGCAGGCAGAGGGAGAGGGAGAAGCAGGCTCACCGCCGAGCAGGGAGCCCAACGCGGGGCTCGATCCCAGCACCCTGGGATAATGACCTGAGCCGAAGGCAGCTGCTTAACCAACTGAGCCACCCAGGCGCCCCTCTATAACATCTTTAATAAAGGCTTGAAACTTCTTATGGAGTCCTTAGACATCAATTGGCCAATGATGTTTCCTGTGATGGAGGTTACCATAGAACACTTGAAATGGCTTGAAAAAGGAAACTGATCTCTTCATCTTAGAAAGCTAAGACAGTCATATAAACAAAAGTATAGGCACTATGAACTATTCTAGGAAAATTCTTTGCCCTCATCAAACCTACTTTTTTAATGTGATTGAAGAGGTCACAGTATACAAATAAGTAGAATATATGGTATATCGGATGGTAGTAAGGTTGGGAGAAAGTTAAAACAGGATTATGGGGTGCCTGATAAGGCTGGGCTCACTAATTTAAGTAAAAAGGTCAAGATGGATTTTACTGATGTTGTGACATTGAGCTCTCAGAGAAAGAGGTGAGGAAGAGAGCCATTAGGATATCTGGAGAAAGTATCCTCCAGCCACAGGAAACAGTCAGTGAAGGGGAAATATTTTAGTCTTGCCAGGCAATACCAAAGATCCCTGTGAGGTTGGTGGCCATAAATTTAAAGTGGTATCAGTCAGCATGGTTATGTGTTTTCTGTTTGTTTGCTTTGTTTTTGGCTCTAGGGCTCAGAGTAAGTAGGAGCTGGATTTAACTAAGTTTAGCTTTTTTTTTTTCCCAAGTGAGTATAATAAAGAGAAAGAGGATCGAGAGAGTTGAAAGAGTAAACAAGGAAATGATAATGAAGATGGAATCTAAAATAAGGAAGGAAATGAGAACATGGAGAAGGAGTTGGGAACACTGGAAAGGTGGCAGAATCAATTATAGGTCCTTCTGAGGTCAAAGACTTACTAAATCTGATGGTTAGAGTGTAAGCTGGAAAGGTAGGTGATGATCATCAGAGAACAGGATTCTTAAAATGGGGGGCTGTACAGGGTCAGTTATGTTCATAAGGCCAAGGTGTAACTATGTCTTCCAATAGCAGAGGTACAGTGAAATCCAAGATCCTTGCAGAAGAGGGATTATAAAGAACCCAGAGGACAGGGTATTGGAGACATCATCCAGGTGGAAACAGAAACTACAGTGCAGGATGAAATGAAATAGTTGGATAGAATGAGAAGGAACCAGGAGCTAAAATATCCCAAGAATGAAATAGAATGGCCCTGAGAGCTTGTAAATGGTAATGGTGAGGAGGAGCAGATTCTTCAATCTCATGGCATGAGATTAGGGAGAAGAGAAAGAGAAAGACATCCATCTCCCTATCACCCACTCAGTGATAAGTGGATGTGAGGGAGAAACCAGTCATGCCTTGAAAGGACTGTTGGAGAAGCAGTATCATTGGCAAAGTCAGGTTTCCTCTTGAGTAGTGAATCTCATGCCTATCAGACCTAATGACCTGTTTTTATACCAAATATTTTATATTGTTCCTCTAAAGCCTGTTATAAAGTCAGAGATAATTGAACGTATGAAGATCATAACTTAAAAAAATGGAAAGAATAAAATAATAATAAAGTGATTTTTAAAAAGAGAAGCCACTGAATGATTTCACATTATAAATGCTCACTCACATTGACCCTAGAAGGCACAGTGCAGAGGTCACATGTAATGTGTTGGTGACAGCTGCAAGTGAAGATACAGGTGTATTTTCTGGACAACTCAAATTCCATCAGCAGTAACACTAGCAGTGAATGGGGACACCTCTTGGAAAAGTTCTAAATAAAACAAAATGACATCTACTCTTGATTTCCAGCATAGTTGCATTTCTGGACATTATCATGCCTATTATCCCTGCGAAAATAATGTTTTGAGTTTATAGTCTAACACTGAGTTGTGTTCTGGCCTTGACTATTACTAAACTGCTTTTTCACCTACATGGATATCCAGTGGAACAGTGGAAAATAACGTGGAATGCACAGCACTTCTTTCTTGTGAGGCATCACGACTCTCGCCGCAGGATAATTAGCCACCCCCGATACTTTGTGCCACTCCTCGGGCCCAGTGATTGTGAAAACCAAAGCTACCCATGCATATTTTTGAAATGCACCCATGCTGTCCCATCAGAACAAGATTAATATTCATCTTAGTTTATAGAAAAAGGAGCTTAAAGAAAAGTCTGAAACATAAATGAAACTTTGAAATTGTGATCAAGTCGGTTCTCAAAGTGATTAAAACATAGGACACTTTGGACAAAAGCTAAACTTAAATATATGCATCTACTTTGAAGAGTGAAAATTGTCCATAATATTTCATGATTCAAATATTAGATGTGTCTCTCTTCCATCCACTGCCAGACTTAAAATGCACAAGATTAAAGAAGAGGAAAGCAAAAAGTATCAAAGGATACTACATATTGCTCGTTCCAAAAAATGCTAAGAATTCAGAAATTCTTTGGAGAATTCTATGAACGTGAACTTCAGCTGGGTTTATCAGCTATGAATATGCCTTCTGTATGTTTCCTTAATGCGTGTGGGCCATGAGGGTATATGCCTTTGTTCACCTGCATGCTTACATCAAGGTCCACATGGAAAAAGCTGCCCTTTTGTATAGGAAAGTTTAAAGTTAGTGTTTGCGTTCATGTGTCCCCCTTGCTGATCAGGGGCAGCCTCCTGCTAATCAGGAAGACAGCAAAAGTCCTGGCGAGTGGAGGGTGATGGCGGTGGTAATAGTGGTCAGAAAAAACAAACCTGACAGATCAACTGACTATAGTTCCCTACACCGTTTTCAGTAAGAAAACATAGGTGAAACAGAACAACAAAACAAATCGCTCCCCATTCTATCAACACTTATCACAAAATTTTCCCCATCAAAGCCTTTTCAGGCTGTAAAATAAATACAGCCTAGTTCTATCTTTACACATCTACTCAAGTGCTTCTCTATATGGCCATGAACTTTGTGTGCATAGATAAGCAGAGTTTGGTTTTTGTTCATCAAATATTTCAGAGCATTTTTCACATAGTTAGCTCACTCTTCCCTTAGCTTTTTAAAGATATTTAATATAAAGGGGAAGAAATCCATTTTTTTAAATTCATTTACACTTCAATCATCCATGTTGTTTAATATCAGTGATTTGATATTCAAGAGCCCTTGGGCCTTTTCAAACATGCTTTGGAAAATCTTTTTTTTTTTCCCCCTCCTCTAATAGAAGAAGGAGAAGTAGCATTTTGCCAAAGGCAACCCAGAGTGAATGCCAGGGGAACAGGGTGCTATTTCACTCTGAACTGGTGAATTTTGAGTAATATCTAAATTGGAGGAAAAGAGAACCCTTGGTAACTTGCTGTATGTGCATACTCGGGCACCTGTGTTTTGTTCAGTCATATATGCAATCTGTATTATCTTAAGGAATGAGAAATTTAATTTCATTCTAGAAAGATTGCCTATGAAGAAATACAATTAGTGTATTTCCCTCTTCCTCTTCATCCTTCTCCTCTTATTTTTCTTCTTCTTTTTTCTCCCCTTTTCTCCCCATCCTCTTCCTCCCCCTCCTTCTCCCCCTCCTCCTTTTTTTTCTTTCCTTTTATCTTGTGAAAAGAGTCATTGGCTGTAATTAATCTCTTCTCTTAAGATAATCTTTCTTATGTTGAGAAATAGAGATATAGAGCAGCTTAAAAGAATCATGGAATTTTGATGTTCAACTGATTCATAATTTTTTTCTATTAAATTACATGCTGATAATGATCTAACCTCTAGTTTATTCCAGATATATGAGGCTCACTGACTTCTGAAGGAGGCAACATGCATCCTTAAAAATTGTCGAAATGTATCTACTTCTCCAGGATAATATCAAACTAGATATTATAGAACTAGAGGCCTGTAGTTTTAGTGACCCTCTTTAAGGGAAAGATTTAAAAATATAAATACAAAATCAGGTTTAAAAGTTAATATTTATTTAAAATGGTAAGTGAAACCACAGTATATTATGTATTTTTAAAGCTATTGAAATCCAGAAAAAAAATTATTTATTTATTCACTGCCTTGCACACTTATGTACTATTTTCTTGAAACTTTCTGACTGCTGGCCCTTTGAACACATCTCCATGTGTCAACAATTTAGTAGCATCATTTTTTTTTTTTTGGAGTGAATAGAAAGATAATGCAATCTTTCCTTTAGTGAGATTTGATGGAAATGGGTTTTTAATCATTGATAGTTTATTAAGTTTTCTTTCAGCCTCTTCACTAGCTGTCTGTATTATCGCATAAATTGTTAAGACTGTTGTCTTAAGAGGGTGAACATCTCTCAAGTTTTTTCCCTATACAAGCTGTGTCAGGGCATTTCAGAGTGTGTGTGCGTGTGTGTGTGTGTGTGTGTGTGCGTGCACAGTGACAAACTTAAAATCCTGTGTGAATTGATGACCTACATTGACCAGTTTATGATAAATGTCCTTTTCATAGTGGTCTAGTTTATCTTCATCAATATTTGCACATTGTGTCAGATCAAGGAATTAGTAAGAACCAGTATAGATGCAAAGGGAAAGGCCATGTTAGACAGGGAAGAGTATGTGCAAAGGAACAGCTGGTACAGACAAGAATAGTTTGAATGGAGTAGAGTAGAGAGAACACCAAGGACGACAGGACAACAAATGTGTGCAGGCGCCAGGTAGGGAGGTAAAAGATAGAGATGAAGGCTGAGTAGCGGCTTTCAGCCTATCAGGATTTAACATTAAGGAAGTGACAGCCTGTTAATGGGTGATTATGCATATGAAGTGTAGCCTTGTGATCATTTTTTTCGAGTTCCACAAATCTATTGTTACACGTACTGGCCTATGGAACCCAGCTAGGAGTAATTTAATCATGCAAGAAGTGACTGTGTACCCTATAACCTACTAAATTTACTTTAAATGTACCTGCAAACTAACTTCCTCTCACCCACATTTTTAAAAAGCATGCAGCTACCCTAGAGTCACCTGCCATAGGGCTAATTTGGCAGAAGGAAAGTTAAAGTGGAAAGAGAAAGTGGAAAGATCAAGAGGTAAAAATGTCTTACTTTGCAAATTTTACGGAAAGACATGATCCTGTGAATTATTGCAGTGTTGTTTCCATGCCTGGCCTGAGCAAGTGAAGGGTCCTGGTGCCGAAAGCTTCATGGACTTCATATTGATGTAATTCTGCCCTTCCCCCTTTCTGTCCTTTGGTGCTGGTTCTGCATTCTGGGGGCTCCAACACATGAGTCTTTCAAACATCTGAGAGGAGCTTCATGTTTTTGTTCATGAATCTCTTCTCGCAGAGAAACATCTTCAGCCTGGGCTCACACTCCGGGGTATTTGAAGCATCTCCTCCCTGCTCCCCCCTCCAGGCGTCTAGATGTCATCTCAGGAACCAAACACGATGGTTTATGCTTTTGGTGCTTAGGGCTTGTACGTCGGTTATTTCAACTATTCTTAAGTGTGTAGATCAAAAGTTCTGTCAGGATCACATAGTGGCAACTATGTGGGGGGATAGCATCCACTAATCTAAGGCTGGTGAAGATGTCAGTAGGTGTAATCATTGAAGAAAAGTACTTTGAGCAATAGCTATTTAAATTAAAAAAATCTGCATACTCTATTAGGAAGCACCGGCCCTTAACAGGTTCTGCCCTAGAAAAACACGCACATGTGTAAAGTAAATCATGTAGGAGGATATTCACCCAGCATTGTTTAGACCAGGGCAAATCTGGCAGTTATGCAAATGTTAATTTAGTAGGAAAATGACTTTAAAATGTGGTACATTCACATTATGGCATAACCAAAAGATAGATACATAGATTAATCAATTTATAGTTTGACAAGATACATTTTTGACTGATCATGAAACAAAACACTCAGAATAATACACAAAGGATAATATATTTACTGTAAAACAAGGAGGCACAGAATACATATAAACATATGTGGATAGATATAGCAGTAATTAATACTTCTTTGAAGGGCAAGAATTGGGATGATTGGTTAAAGAAATCTTTTTCCTTAAATGTAGCTTTTTCTCAGTTATTGTTTTAAATAAGAACATAGCCACATATTACTTGAGTAGCTAAAATTATCTGAACCAACATTAGTTACAGAACAGATAATGTGGTATCACTATATTTCCTTGCTTATTCACACACAGAAACACACATACACATGCACATGCAACATGCACAAACAGACACACACAAACCCAGGAGAGATCCTCTATGATTGGTTAAGAATGTGAATTAAAAGTTTAGATTCAGGGCGTGCTTGCTCTCTCTCAAATAAATAAATAAATAAATAAATAAATAAATAAATAAAATCTTATAAATAAATAAGAGTCTAGATTCAAAGTGCACACACACACAACTCACACAAACTAGCGTTGAATGATCTGGAGTCATGTGGTCATGTCGTCAGATATAACCAGTTGTCTTTGGGATAATATTAACCTAGCAAGAACCATGAAATTCTCAGGTGAGGTTTTAGATTAAAAAAAAAAAAGTTTAGGTTATCTGATCAAGAATGGACTCCTGAATGAGTATTTGCAAAACTGAGAGAGGACAGGGGTGGGGAGATGAGAGGCAGTAGATGCAAATAATCATGGGATAGCCTGAAATAGACACCCCATTCTCTCTGCTCCATGTTTTCATCTAGACCTGGGGCTAAAATCAACTACACCCACCTCCTGGAAACATCATGAGGGTCATCTGGACAGCATAAATGAAACCTCTTTTGAAAGTATAAAATGCTTTACAAATGCCAGGCATTGTTACCTTCAACTTGGCGATTGACCAATAAACACAAGATTGACATATCTTTGCTAGCCATAAAAAGTGAGAGAAAAGACTGGAAGGAAAGTCCATGTCTGCTTGGTGAATGGTGACTGAGCTCCATAATGTCCAAAGCATGTGACCATGTCCAAGGCACTGACAAGTCAAGGGAATGAAAATAATCACCCTTTAGGTAGACTGTGGGAAACTTTTGTTCTGTAAACAAAGTCAGTTGAATGGCCAGTGTTAGGTAACATGAACCTAAAAAAATATGTGATATTGTCTTTGATTATTACCATTATGTTGTTAATTGGAACACTCTTGCTCACATGATACTTGTTTCTTTCAATTGCAAAAGTCTGAAGCTGGTCAGACAGGGAGAACTGTTCATCAGGGGACCCTTTAACTGGATGTATATTGGACCAAGACGTTAAGAAGATTTACTCTTTTTCTCTCTCCAACAAAATAATAGTTTCCCTGTTCTCTCCTTTTGCTCTCAAGTCTAAAGATGATTTGTGCCAAGCAGAGCAGATCTGAATCTATTGCTTTAATGTTGTTTTAACATAGTTTTCATTTTTAATCTGTAGATAATCCTAATATAATAGACTGTGAATCAATATTTATAAATGAATTTTAATCTTTTATAGCAGATCCATTAACAAACCCCAAATTTATTGAGCCATAAAAGTTAGGCCAAAGCTATGGCATGTAGTCTAGCCTTATAGTTCCCAGTTGAATCACTAGGCGCTGTAGATGTGTTGCTTCACACCACATAAGTGCTCTCAAAAAAAATGTAGTATATTTGTCTCCTCTTTTACTTTTCCTTGGGATAAACATGGAAACAGTAAAAAGGGGCTAAGGCACCACAGGGAATGTGAAGCAGGCAGGCTGCACAGCCTCCGAGGGAACGTTTGCTGGAGTGACAGGGGCCGTGGCCGGACAACCAGCTGCACTTCCGGAATGAGCTGGTGGAAACGAGGCCTTCTTAACAGGACTGGCGTTTTCCTTGGATGTTTCTCTCTTTGCCTTCGGTTTTTATGAGGACATTTTCAGAACTTAACCTCCCACGGGCAGATGTGCAAACAAGGAGTATAACCGAAGTTTTGCCCTCTGGACATTTTTTTTTAATGGTTGAGTTGAGTAAAGGCAGGTGGAGTCAGAACTGCCAGGCTAAGTGCTTGTTTCTGGGCCCTTTGTCCCACCCCAAAAGATCATGAGAATGTGTGTAGTCCTTTCCCCACTTCCTTTAACAGGGTGTGTTGTTCATCGCTGAAGATTCCTGGGCAGGTTTCCTCTCGACAGTCCCTCAGCAATCTCATCAGCAAAGCATGAGCGCTCACACGGACCCTGTGTGTAGAAACACAAAAGCAAGAAGGTCCTTTAGGAAGCTGGGTTTGGTATGTTGGCCCTAATAAGGACCTAGAATTTCATATGGAAAAATGAGGACACTTGGAGTTGTTATAACCTTTTGTAAAACTGGCCAAACCACTAGAGCACTTGGAATAATTCAGCAGGACCTTGACAAAGTACTATGACTTTGTAGTACCCTTATAACTTATTATAAAGCTTAAGAGTTTTTGAGAGTTATTCTAATTGTTTGGAGATTGATGAAATCACTGCACATTGGAAACCAGAAGAACTGAAGAATTATTTAGTTAGTGCTCTTGGTTTTCCTGGAGACTCTGCATTAGCACTCAGTCGTCAAGGGTCATATGGCCTGTGTGAGGCAGAGCCAGAACGAGCATTTGCGAATATGTATTGTTTTGAAAAATAAAATAATTTGCATTTTCTTCCTCGTTCCCCATGGACATGCATACTTTAGTTCAAAACTGGAGAGCAGTTGTGCCAAGCAGTGGCAAAGGCACAGCATTCCAGTCTGGATGTACTTGATATTTCTTCGCTTGGAAAATCATATTTAAAAGCTGTTCAGTTCCCAGAGAACCAGGTAATTGCCCCTGACTTCTCCCCATATTCATTGCCACCTTACATACCAGTCTCCTGAAAGACACTGTCCACCCTGTTAGCTCTACGAACCCCCAGACTTGCATGTGCCTTTGGTCCAGCTGACAATGCTTTTATATAAACATATTGCACTGCCTCTTCAGATGTTATGCTGCTTCTCAGCGATATGTTACACATGCTGGCGATACTTCTAATTTGGGAAGGGAGTTTTTAACATCTAAACTAACTGGCAGAAGCCTGGTGCTTAGTCGTGGAAATAAGATCTGGTTGTGAAAAAATTGTGGATATTAATTCTTATTTTTTTTAAGATTTATTTATTTGAGAGAGAGAGTTGGGGGGTGCAGAGGGAGAGGGAGAGAGAGAGAGAGAGAGCGAATCCTCAAGCAGACTTCCCACTGAGCATGGAGCCTGACATGGGGCTCAACCTCACAACGCATTAGATCATAACCTGAGCCAAAATCACGAGTCAGACACTAAACTGACTGAGCCACTCAGGTGCTCCGTGAATACTAATTCTTAAAACTATAGCCCTTAATGTTGCAGAGAATAGAAAAATAGAAAAGAAGAGGTAGGAAAAGAAGAGTGAGGGAGCAAGGGCCCCTTGTGACCAGGTTAGAGTTGTTTTCTAGAACTCTTTTCTAGGGCCCCTAAAGGTCTAGAACCCTTTACTAGCCTTAAGAGTCTAAAACTCCACTATATTATCCTACAGTTACCTGCTTTCTTCTTCACTGATCCAGTTTCAAGAGTGAGCTAATCCATGTATAGTAAAGGCCAATTCTTGTGTAGAATGTTTGAGAATTCCCTGTGTCCCTATGGTAGATCACAGCTGATTCACTTCTATATCCCAACTTCTCAATGACATTCTTTAATTAGAAATTGATAGACTAGATACACTGAAAAGAAATCTATGTTGTTCTGAGTGCTTGAACAGAACCCTTCAGAAGAACCTCTTCAGAAGAACCTCTTAATCATAGTTGGAATGGTGTGTGACCTGTGACCCTGCCACTCTATACACAGTTGATGGATATGGGAGTGAAGGGTCACTTGCCCACAGGAAACTCCAACAGTCCATGAGGACTCACCATGAGGTACCTAGATATGAGAGCACTGCCCGTGAGGGCATCTTACGGTGTTTGGTCATGCATTGAACTTTTTGTTAAGTTCTTTGTTGGAATGTGTGATTGTAAGATGCAGAGAGAAGGGGCAATATGGTGGCATGACACAAAGACAATGAGATGCAGGGAGAAAAGATAGTGTACAGAATCATGAGAAGGAGAGAAAAGAAAAGTGAATTAAGTGCTACTAGCTAAAGAAGTGGTACTAGTAAAAAGAGAGAAAGAGGGGGAGTCCAGCAACCAGAATGGAGAACAGAGTGGGACCAGCTGGCAAACATTCACTGAGAGGCTACCCCAAGTTTTGTGGTTGAGGCACAAGAGATTCTGCCTGATCTCTAGAGCTAACGAAAAAGGAAATGCCAACAATTCCTTCATCTAAAGGGTAGTAAATGACTTTCCAAGTCCCACATAGCCTTGTAGAGCACCTGCAGGGATGTTTTACTCTTCCTCCTTTCTTCCTCACGTCTTCCTGTGGTAAATCTTTATTCTCAGAGGTACATTTACACGGGTAAGGGCCGATGCGTTCTGCTGTACACTTGCCATATGTATTTGTAATTTAACTCTTTTATTCCAGAAAAACTCTTCATCAAATAATCTGTAGATTTTTCCTGTTTCCAAACCTCATTTAATTACATCATTTATTTATTGAAATTATTATCAAAGATCAAAGTGAAATGCAGGATAATTATGTTCTGATAATGAGAAAAAAGAGGGAGTTGGAAGAGACATAAGGAAAGTACTATATGTTTAGAATTTTATTTAATGAATACTGACATAGTGTTTGCTGTTTGCTGGTCACCATTTTAAGCCTAAATATTCTATATTACAAATATTAACTCTACAAATTTAACTCACCTAATCCTCATAACAACCTGTGAGATAGGTACTATTATCCCTATTATAGATGAGGAAACTGAGGCACAAAGAGTTGAAGTAACTTGCCAAAGTCCTCACAGTAAGTGAGGGGAAGTGCTGGGACTTTTAACTCAGGAATCTTACTCCAGAGTAGACCCCTTATCTACAACATTATGGTGCTCCTTGAAAATTCAACTGAATATCAAATATTTATTAAGCACCTCTGCTAGGGAATGTGAAGCCCCCAAAATATTTATTCCCTAAATGTATAACCTTGCTCATGTGTCAAAAATCTGGTGAGTCAGTTTTGATATTGCTATTATTCTACCTTTTTTAATTTTTGAAGTGATTTAAAGATAATTATTTAATGCTAATGAGCCAAACCCAACCTTAGTCCCTTGAATACATTATCTCTAGCTATCGCAGTAATTCTTCAAGTTTTTCCAATTTTATGGTTCAGGCAATGGAGCTCAGGGAAGTTAGAGATTGCAGTTCACAGGGACCAAGTTCACAGGTCAGGTAATAAGTGAAAAGCCCAAGATCCAAAACTAAATATTGAAAGGCTATAGACACCATATTGGTACAGTTATTCAAATAAATGAAAGATCAATATGGCCTGTTCCACCAAGAAATAGTTTCAAGAAGGAAGTCGGTTTTGACCTTTTGTTGTTTTCTATTTATCCATGAAACTGCGGGTAATAGTCTAATATTCAAAGAACTGAAATGTAAGATGGGACGGGAGCCATACTTCCTGTAGTCAAGCAAGGAAAACATCACAACCAAAGGTCTGGAGACATCTGGCCTGGTGGGGAAAGAGCAGGACATAAATTTGGGTAAACCAGGTGAAGCTAGATTAAGGAAGTCCTGAAAGACGGCAGAAGAATTTGGACTTAATGTGATAAGAAATAAGGCTGTGAAGACTGTTGAGAGGCAGAGGACATGATAAAAGCAGTGCTGGGGGAAGATTAATCTGTCACTGGTTTGCAGGATGGATACTATTTTAAAGATTGTATATTGTTATAGTACTTTATGTTTCCTTGGGGGTGTTTTGTATATATTTTTCTCTCCTCCGTTAGATTATAAACTCCAGTAAGGCAGAGACCATGCTTTCAGCTGACTCTTTCAATTTCTTACAGCATTTAGCCCATTATTCTTGATGGCCAAGTATGTAGAAAAGGCACTAAATGATCAGTAATATTCAAATATTTTAGGCAATTTGGGACAGAGCAACAGTGTCTTTTCCAGGCTAACTTAAGAGGATCTTTTTTTTTTTCTTCTTTTTTTCCTGAGTCGGAGATTCTAGAACCTTGTGTCCAGTGACAGGAGAAGTTATTGAAAAAGGAGAGGAAGGTTAAGAGGGAAAAGAAGAAGAGAAAGAGGAGACAATGCAAACATGAACTGGGTCAATACAAATGTCAGCTTGTTAGGGCACAGAGGCTTGGATAATGTTGAGAATTGCTCTTTAATTCCACATGGGTAGTAGATTGAGTAACTCTGCTGACCACAAAGACAGGCAGTCCTGGAACTATATTACAGCCCAAGAGTTTTCTCCCCTATCTTGTGTGTGCTCACAAGGCAAGCAGGTGTTCTACTGAGCACTGTGTCAAGGACCATGATGCCATGTCTGCGTTCAAACTTTTTAAGAGAATGAATTAATAATATCTACCTTGGTACAGGATAATGCAGTGATAGCACACAGGGTCTGTCTTTGTCAATTCCAACTTCCCTCAATTTAGAAGAATCTGAAATCCAAAGTGAAATGATGAGTGTTTAACAGTGAGTCTGAAGAAGGAAGGAAGAGTGAAAGCCATGTTTCCGGGGTCACAGTCTGGCCCTTGTTCACTATTCCTGTATCCCACATGCTGTTTCGTTTAGGACTCCGGGGTTCTTTATTTTTCTCCATTCCCCAAAAGTATAAAACTAAGTGACAACTTCTGACCCAAATATTTATAATGTCAGAAGCTTTTCTGGGTGTATTTATAGGTGGAAGAACAAGTTTCCTTTGCTTCCTGAATGTGATGTTCAGTCCTCTGTGATGCTAGATTTGCCAAAGGGAAAATAACTGAATACCCTCTGGGATAAACCAGCATCATTAGAAGCCTCTGCATTCCACACCTGCTTAATGCCTGCGGTGTGAAAGTAATTTATCCTTCAAATTTTATAATGCAACATATCAAATTTTTCCTTCATACCTGCCTTTGAGGCCTGACGCCTTATGCAAACACACTCTCACTGGGTAAAGGGAACATCTTTGTTTCTGTGGGTTCTTTATGATCATGGCTAGTCCCTACTTAGATAATCTCCTCCACCTCCACGGTGGTACTCTTGGTAATGGCAAGTGCAGCTAGCAGTATGGTTTACATCACCATATACAGTCGATTAATGGCCACTTTATTAGGTATCTCCAGTGAGATGATGGGCCATGCGAGAGTATTAACACCTGGATTTACAGTCATCATGATGGAACACACTGAAGTTCTTTACTAAGCTGAATTACTCAATAACATCTTGGAAACATAAATAATCAAGAAGCCTCATTTTCAAGCCTAAAAGCCAGGAGTCTGTCTTGCTAATTGACCGTGATAGAGTTATAATAGTGAAATACAACACAGAAAAATTCTCTAGAAGGCTGCCTCGGGCATATAACATCAATAAAGCACTGGTGATCCCATTTCCAGACCTAAGTTCTTATGAAGGGCTCCTTCACGACAGGCCCATGTTTTGAAATACAGATCTTTGGGGAGGTGTTTTAAATGTCTAGTTATTCTACAGAATAGATAGAGAAGAACTATTTCTACGTAATTAAATGTGAGCTCCAGGATACTTCCAAAAGGCTTCTAGGTTTCTCAGGATTAATTTATAGGCTTCAAGTACCCAATGAGATTAGTTAATTCATCAAGGAAATCAAAAAGTAGAATAGAATAGAGCAGATTTGAACAGATTTGAACAGAATTGAAATGGAATCAAACAACAGATGCCTGGAATTAAACAATATGCACCTATACTTCCAAAGTAAAGGGGGGAAATGGCATAAATATAGGATTAATCTGCAAATAGGCAGTGGTCAACTTGACCAATATGAATGATAATGATAATAATGACTCATTTCCCTGGTGTTAAAGCATTATGTTCATCAGACGACCAATACTTAAAATCTTGATAAGGCAAACATTGCTTACGTTTTACAGATTATAAAATTGAAGCTTGGAGAGAGTAAATTAAATCAGGATGGATGCATATGTTCTGATTCCTACATGGTACCTTTACATATCCTCAGTTCTCAAGTGTCTTGTTTTCTCTGAAGCTTGAGTTTATCTGGTATTTGTACTTTTCTGTCCATGTGCAGTGTGTCTGTGACACTTTTTTATGTCTCTGAAGCCAATGGGAATAGTAAATATGGTTTATTCTTCATGCTAATCTGGCTAGATTACCCTGTGGAGCATTGGGCTGATGCTGACCAACCACTGTTAATTGTTCCAAGAAACAGTATTTATAGCTCAGCCTGCATTACTAGGAAATAAAATGGCAATCACCTCTTTAGGATAGTGGTCTCCCAAATGTTCCAGAGTTTCCAAATGTCAAAAATGATGTCACATTTACACACCATATGGGCAAATCAGAGAAATGCAGACTTGCCTCTCAGCCTTTCAAAGTATTTATATACAGTCAAGGTAAACATCCAGTTTGGATCATTAGAAAGTCTGTATATACTTTTGACCTGAGTCACATAACAAGTTATTTCTTCTGAAGAGCAAAAGAAGTGAATAATTGCAAGAAGCTGATTGTTCGTTTGACGCTTTGGTGCTGCAGCTGAGCCCTTTCAAGTTTGCATATGTTGATACCCATTATCATCAAGAACAGAGAATGTATGATGTACTGTGACCAGTCCAAGGAGTTTCTATGGCTGTCTCTTGCCTTTGAAGAGTAAGACATATGGGACATTGCTTGTCAGAAAGCATTCCTCTTTCTCATCTGTCTTCCTTTTGTCCTCATGCTCCCTTCCCCCTTTAGTGCCTCAACTTCCCACTCTTTCATTACTTGTGAAAATAATGTGTTGGATTATGCAGAACCAAGAGTCTGTCTTAGTTACTCACATACACAAGCCTTCAAAGACCTAGAGAAGCAGTATCCTATCAAAAAATGTCTGGCACATTTTATGGTTTGCAGAAATAGAGGGATATATGCAAGGATGTGGACTCACTTTTGGCAATATTTGTTGGAAATCTCCCCTACCAATATGATTGCTGTGTCAAGATGAAGGTAGAACAAGAGGAAAAGCAGCTAGAATAAGTTATCATCAAATAAAGGAAGGAAAGGACACGGTTTTAAGAAGCAATAAGGGACAGACACCAGAGGAATTTATGTTAGAGCCTTTGCAGAGAGAGTAATTAATACATTGCATATGGAATCAACCCATTGAGGGATGCAATGGAAGTAATTAGTATGAAGTTTTAATAAAGGAGTTAGACATGTATTTAGAGGAAAGAGAATGCTGTGATGTACAATTAATAACTCTGAGGCTGGGACGAAGCATATAGGACATGGGCTTTCTGGCTGCTTTTCCCTATTCCCCCATCAGCCAGTCAGCTAAGAATGTGCCTTAGTGAACACTTTCTACAGCAGGCTCCCAGGAGTGTCTTGTCTGTGGAAATCAGGGAAATGTAAAAACAGCTCTGTTCTGTTTCAGAAAGGTAAATGAACCTTTTATGGAAAGCAGAGGTGTGAAAGGCTTTAGACAAACTCATTACAAGCTCCAGCACACACTTAGTGAACGGAATTGTGACTTAGAACCTCATACTGTCCAGTGTCCCTAGGGGCCAGGAATAACAGATAAAGTACAAAGACAGTGCATTCAATTAAATACTGTAAATAAATGGCAGCATGGCTCTTCCTGCACTCTCTTCCTTATTCTACCCCTGCCCAAAGGAATACAGGAAGCCAAGAGCAAAAATTGGGGCCCTCATCCAAAAACATTTGTATACATGGCCTCCTGTTTTTGGACAAACAATCTCTATCATCCCAGCAAGAATTTCCAATGAATGAATGAGACAAATACAATCTGTGACTGGCAGTCAACTCTAGTTCATCCATGTACCCAACATGTGACTTCTTAAGTAAAAATGTAGCCCATTAACTACATTTTATCTATGAATTACCCATTGAGCAAAACAAACTCTGCTTTGGGCCTAATCGCTTGCGTGAAGTTAGGTTGAAGACATGTATAGAGAAAAGGCATTGAGAAAAAAACTAAGAAAGTCATGAAAGGGTTAGAGAAAAAAAGAACCACATAAAGAATCTCATCCCTTACCCCAGAGACATTCCATGATGGTACCTGATATCCCAAGGTTTGCCATCTGTTATTTTGGCAATTAAAGGCTCTTACGGTGGTTGGATCCCACACTGAAATGTGTTTACCAATAAAAATAGGTAAACATTAATTGATGTTTACCACATTTACAGCTCTATGCTCTTACTGCTCATTCAGTATCTCATTTAATTGCCATGACAGTCCAAGAAGATAGGTATTGATAAGAGCATTTTATAAATGACAAAACTGTCTGAAACCACTCAACCGGAAAGTGGCACAACCAGTGTTCTAACTCAGCTCTTCCTGATGCCAAGGCCATGGCAATTTACCCCAGTGCTCTCTGAGAGCAAGAGCCCATGGAATCAAATTATAAAATGAGGACTTAGCGGAAGCAAAAATGCAAGAAGGGGCTATGGTGGCTGAATGGCAAAAAGGAAGACAAGACTTACTTTCACTTTTTTTTTCTTTACTTTTTTTATTTCACAATGGGAGTGAGCGGCCCTATCTGTGTCTGCTTTGTTAATGGCACTGGAAAGCCAGACAAGTTGTGATTTGGCCAAATACAGTATACAGCATTTCTTTTCCTTTGGGGTGAAAGGTTATAATATTGGTTGCATCTTTTATGAAACAAACAAAAAGTCTAGTGTTCTAGTGTTCCAAAAAATATTGGAAAGACAATTCATTGTCCTTTTCCCCTCCTTTCTGTGTCCTTTCTCTGTGAGTGTAATTTTAAGTAATGTGTCACCTGAGAGAAAGAGGGGACTCTAAGTCCCCTTAACTAATTATGTATAGGAAAAAGGGTACTTTACCCATTTGCAAGCCAAATATATAGGTATTCAGAAATGAAAAACAATGTTAAAAGAGTTGAAAACCATTAGATTCAGTAAGAAAGATGTTTTACTTGGATTAATAGAGGAGTGTATGGATTCTTCCAGAATCAGGTTATGATAATGAATTATGTAGTTTTGGGAGACTAAAGATTGATTAGTGCAGAATGAAGGAAACCTGCATGAATATCCACCAAAGAAAGCTAGATTTTTATTTTATTCATTTATGCATTCATATCTTCATTCAACAAATGTTTATTGGACACCAGCTGTGCTGGTCACAATGTTTTGTGTTGTTGGTATAAATGCTGAACAACCAAACATTGTTTTGTCTTCATGGAGCATACATTTCATTGAGGAAGACAGATAATAGGAAAGTAAAATAAGTACAGTTAGTGATAAATGCTGTGATGAAAGTGACAGAAAATAAATAAAGGAGGTGGAGGAGTAGATGTGGTTACAGGAAAAGTTTGGGCAGGTAAAGCAATAGATCTGAAAGGAGAAAGGTATCAGATAAAGAAACAGGAAACTAAGGTTCCCGTTTTATAGGTGAATATATACAAAGGCCTTAGAATGGGAAAGAGCTGTTTTGCTCTAAGAAATGTTGAAAGCCATGGTGCCTGAGGGAGTGGGAGGCTAACGGTGCTGGAGAGACAGATGGCACCAGCATGGCTCTGTAGGAGACAAGTGACGTAGGGATCTCTTGATTGGAGACCATTCACCAACTGAGAATCAGAGAAAATGCAGAGAAGACAGTGAAGATTTACCACAGAATTCATCCAAGCTAGGTTGGTGGCTTGGCCTACAGGTATGGAATGAGATGAGAGAAATGGAGAGATTCAAAATAGATGATGGTGGGTGCCTGGGTGGCTCAGTTGGTTGGGCGACTGCCTCCGGCTCAGGTCATGATCCTGAAGTCCTGGGATCGAATCCCGCATCGGGCTCCCTGCTCAGCGGGGGGTCAGCTTCTCCCTCTGACCCTCTTCCCTCTCGTGCTCTCTGTCTCTCATTCTCTCTTTCTCAAATAAATAAATAAATAAAATCTTTAAAAAAAAAAGAAATGTACATATATAATAAAACTATGTTTTAAAGGGGATGACAAGGGCGCCTCGGTGGCTCAGTTGGTTAAGTGACTGCCTTTGGCTCAGGTCATGATCCTGGAGTCCCGGGATCGAGTCCCACATCGGGCTCCCTGCTCAGCGGGGAGTCTGCTTCTCCCTCTGACCCTCCCCCCTCTCATGTGCTCTCTCTCTCATTCTCTCTTTCAAATAAATAAATAAAATCTTTAAAAAAAAAGAAATGTACATATATAATAAAACTATGTTTTAAAGGGGATGACAAGGGTGCCTAGGTGGCTCAGTTGGTTAAGTGACTGCCTTTGGCTCAGGTCATGATCCTGGAGTCCCGGGATCAAGTCCCGCATCGGGCTCCCTGCTCGGCGGGGATTTTGCTTCTCCCTCTGACCCTTCCCCTTCTCATGTGCTCTCTCTCTCTCTCAAATAAATAAATAAAAAATCTTTTAAGAAATAAAAAAAACAAAATAGGTGATGGTTTTGGAATTGAGGGATTACTCTAATGAACTGGATATTTTTTGAGGAACCAATAGACTGGAGTGTCTGGAGATTTTTTTTTTCTTAACTTTGCTATTGTTTGTTTTGTTTTTGTTTTTGTTTTGTGCAGAAACACCATCCTCAGGACTAGGAATTTAAGAGGCAAACAAGGAAGGGGTAGCTGGGGTTAAGGAGTAGAGTGGTTTGTACGAGATCGGTGATTTTCTCTAGGACATCTGGATATGCTTTACTGCAGAAAAGTCAGAGGAGCAATCAGCGCTCAGTCATCATCTTCTCGGTTTTTACTAGTTTTAATATATTACCTGACTCTGACAGGATTGCTCTGACCTGCCTAAGTATAGCGCTTACAGGCCAGTAATATTTGAGACCCAGCTGTGGGGAGATGGGAAAGCGCAGAGAAATAACGACGTGAGAAGAAACAAAGTGACTTCCATTCCCAGTACGTGTCTGAGACTGATCTTAGAGCTCTGTTAAGTGAACAGACTTTGATAATAGATGAGAAGAAACAGGTAAAGCTGTTAAATACCTGAAAGAAGTCTCACAGCAATTAGGCGGAGGGGCATCAGAAACAGGAATCGGGAGGATAATTTCCCCCAAGTCAAGGAACTCATAATGTTGCCGAGGACCATCCCCTTCGTTGACTGGGAGAGAGAGGGCTTAGTCTGGGGATTGTTTAATCTGCCATCTGTAAAAAGTGCCATTTTTACTCCTATATCTGTTCATTCAATAAATATGATTTTACTGAGCCCCTTCCATGCTCCAGGCTGCTCTCCCTAAGAAGCAGTAAATTAGGTTGGCTTCTTTTTGGTTTGGAAACAAGCAAACAAGGCAGACAGTTCCTCACCAGGCAACTCCATGGGCCTGAGATGGCTGCATTGCCCGCCTGCCCCCGACTGGTCTCAGCCTAATGCCCTCGTCTTTTCTGGTTGCTGTCTCATACGTTCAGTTCCGGGTCACATGAAGTGAACAAAGCAGGCACTGCCCTTACCCTTATGGAACACTTATTCTGAGGGCACAGGGAGAGCATGGATTAGGAAACACGCTGCTATTAGTCAACTAAACACAAAACTAAAGGTAGAATTTCAAATACGATGGGTGTTGTTTTTAGAATTCGAAACTGCATTTAAATAACTTGTTTTTTTTCTCTAAAATTTTTGTAATACCTCCTTTTCTTGCCTGGCATGCTATAAAGTTAAGGTCAATAATTGCAGATATATTAACTCAAACATTTCAGAATGTTCTTCCTATTCCTACTTAGCCAAATGTAGGAGAATGCACTTCAACAAAACTTTGGATCTTCTGCTGTTTTTTACTTTACCACAACATACTAGTCTCTCATTACTGTAATAGCAACGTCTGCAGAGGCTGAAAACTTCAAACGTGTGGTATTGACTCCCTGGGCCATGAAGTCTCGGCTCCTTGCTAAGACCTCCAGCCATATCGTTGGTGTCATCTCGGGCTTCTGTCATCTTCCCAGGGACCCACAGAATGCAGAGCTCACCCTAGGACCTCCATGGAAGTCTGGTCTCCACCTCAAAAGTCAGGAGGCAGCAGTTTTGCGCCTCTGCTGAGCTGCAGGGAAACATGCTGATTGCTGCCAAGAAATAAAGGCAAATCAGTCACAGAGCTCTGCTGAGTGAGAGGAAAACCTCATGAAAGGCAGGTTACAAAGGCACATGAGGTGCTAACATTCACTTCGTTCTGCACTCTTGAAGAAGTAAGAAGGTGGTTTGGATTCTTTGGAAGGAAAGAGGGAAGCTGCGGATGAGTAGAGCCTGCAGTCATCCGCTCAGGGCAATGCCAGGGCCATCAGGAAGCCCCCCTGCCCATCACCCCCTCAAAAATCCTACCTAGGCTCCCCCTCGCACCTGGCCAGTGCCTCAGAGCCTAGAACTGTACCTGAACACTAACTGGTTCAAGAAAGAGAGGCTGGGGGGCTAGAGCCTGACTTCCATGTTTTCCCTGCCACCTCTGTTGTAAGTTACAGCTCCCGGCCTGCTTCAGGTTATAGAGTCAGCATGTTGCCTGTACCAACCACCCCCCCAACAGCTATTTCTTTCTCCAGTCATGGCTATTGGCTCCTGGAAAAATGGCCAGGCTCTTTTGTCTGAAGTGGGGAAAGGAGGCCACAAAGCTGAAGGAGCATGTTCGCCTATCAAGCAGGGGAAATACTCTGAAGTGGGGTTAGTGGTTTGGAGTTGTATTGAAGTAGAATCACTCTGTTGAGCTTAAAGAGCACTTGATTGCCGTTAGTCTACAAATGCTTGAGGAGACCTCGATGATGATGAAGAAGAGGATCAATAGAATCGATTCCGTATATTTCAAGAAATATCTCGCCCCACCACAACTAAATCTCCTCTCTGTATTATGCTCAACAATTTAAAAGCTTAGTCATATTCAGAATGACTTTGTTATCACAAAAGAGTAATGTAGTTAGGCATGAAATGCCATACTTTTTTTTTTAAATGTCAGAAAGTAATAGATCTGATAATAATAGTCTTGAGAACTTTTTAAATTGCTCTCTCCAGGTTTGTTGATAATTTCTGTCTCCCAAGATACTTTCTCCTTAAAGAGTTGCTGTACATAGATTTGCATGAAAAGGGCCCCTTGACATATTCTTGGGACAGCAAAAAAGACGGGAGGTAAGAAGAGAGCATTATCCTTTCCAGCTGGAATGGGTAGCAAGGAGCACGTATGCAGTGAATGAATGGTAGCAGCTATGCAGAGTGGAGAAATAACACCACTACAAGAATCTGCCTTTTGCCCCTCATCAGGCTCTTTTGTGCTAAGCACATTTCATCTTCAGAGCGTTTCTGTTTTAAAGTATCTATGCATGTTCCCTGGCTAGTAAGCAGCAGAAACAGGAAATGAATTCAGTCTTTGGACCTTTGGGAAAGAATAAGGCGTTGATGAGTGTGGGCTCTGCAACAGAAAGCTGCCCCTGGGATCTTGGACAGGAGGCGACATGTGGATTTCCTCGTGGGGATTCTCCAGAACCAAAGTTCAGCTTTAAAAGGAACTTCCACTTTATTTAATATGAGTGTACGATTCTGCAGTGTACAAGGTTGGGTTAACCTTTTCTTTCTGCACACAGAGCAGAGGTACTATGTGAGTAGTTTGAGCAAAGAAGGTAGAGATTTTGAGATTAACTCTGCAAAGGAGGCTAAAGTAGCCAGGGTTGGGCTCTTCTAGAAATCTTCCTTCTGATTTTCCTGCCTGATGCACATCCACAGTTTGCACTGAATGAAGCTAGAATCACTGCTTCAGGCCAGGTAGTATTTGTTCATTTTTACTTGAGTCCTTTGCATCCAAGGTTGTGTTTCTTACTTACTTTGCTACCCATTCCGCCCAAGCATTCCCTACATGGTCTTTGGAGACTCTGATCAGACTGGGAAAAGGTAAATTAATGTACTTTTCATCCAGAAATATCCTAACTGGGATGGAAGAAAAGGACCTTGAAGAATAACCCAACAGGACAGATTAAAGGATTGAAACTTAGACAGTTGTATACAGGTCTATCCCAAACCAGCAGCCTGATTTTTTCACATCTAGTTAGTTGGAATTAGTATAATGCAACAATTAAGAAACCTGTCCTCGAAGAAACATTAAAGGCTAAATAGATTTCTGTAATATGCATATAAATAAAAGAATTAAGCATAGTGCTTTATTCTTCTGTATTGGTCAGAAAATACACACATGCATACAAATTAACACACGAGAGATGTGTGCCATATTGAAAATAGGATTTCACTAATCAGTTTGTTCACCTTACATCTAGAACAGAAGCAAAAGTAAGTATCCCCTCCTTCCTTCTAGAATCTTTATTATCCAGATGTCTGTTCTACTTCTTGATCCCTCAGGAATCTATTTGTTAGTCAGTTGCCATAATTGAAAACATCTGCAAACTTATTTTACATTAAAAATTTTAAAGAATAACAATGCAAAGTGCTCCTTTTTAAGTGGGCACCTGAGGTCTTAACACTGCTAGAGTCAAAAGTAGAAATCTCTATTAGGTACAAGAAAAAGAATGCTGGCCTGGGAACCAAGAGATATACTCCATTTCAAATTCTGCCTGGAGCCAGATCCATGAACTCGGGCAGGTAACTTAGTTTTCCCTGGGCGAAGAAAGAGGAAACTAAGGGAAATGACCTTTCAGATCTCTTCCAGGGGTGGAATTCTATCAATGCATCTTTCCAAATCATAAACATTCTAGGCATCATGGTAAGACAGTAGAGATGATAATTTTCACTAATTAATATTCCTCAGAAATAACCCTACATGGAAAGTTATAAAGCCTTTAACATGTTTCTTTGCTCTGCTGTTTGTGCCTCTCTCCCTCCTGGTGTTCTCAATAAATAGATATATGACTTTCAATATTCTAATCACAAACACTTAGCTGCCAGATAAAGCTAGGTGTCCAGTAAATGTAGATTAATCTCTGTGTTATATGGAGATATGTGTGCCTTCTCCCTCTGAATGAGCTCAGTCTGAGAAATTCATTTAACCTTTAGCTTCAAGTTTGATGAACCTGTGGTGACACTGTACTTTTCCCTTTCCACCGAATGGTTTATAATAACAATAAAACAAGGGGAAACATTGAAATTGACAAAGATTAATTTATTTTTACTCTGCCTGGTGAGAATCGAAAATGACAGTTGTCACTTTATAAAGCTGTAACTTCACTGCAATATAGAGACAGCCCGAGTCATCAATTGTGTCTTTTCTAGTGAGCAACTGAGTTGCAATGGAAGTTGAACATACACTATGGAACATAAACTGAGAATTCATTCTTGTATTTCACCTCGCAGAGCTCGGACTGAAAAATTTTGAAACCAAAGCCAGATTCCTATTTTATAGGCAAAACACTGCATATCTTATCTCTATTCTGATACATATAATAGTTTCTTTGATTTGCCTCACATCATCTTCATCTTTCGGATGAGGGTGAGAAAAGATGCTTTTACTTTAATTCTCCAGATCTATGCTGTTTATTAGCATTAGATATAGAAACAAACTGCTGAATTATTTTAGAATACCTGAACCTATTTCAGTGACTTCATTTATAGTAAACATATATGAACATTTTAAGAATACTACTTACCAAAAAAAGGAATGAAAAAAAAATTATTTGTCTTATCAATTTCATACATTGATATTTCAGAATCAATTAATAATTCAGAATAATGGACTTTTTTCCCCCCCTTCTCAAAACTGATTGCTTGGTGATGTTTAAATACCTGCAAACTGGTTCCCGTGTAAATCTGACGTTTTAAAGAGAATAGTTCCGGACTTATTTTCCAGCTAGGGACTTCGGGAAATTTATATACAACACCATGTTTGACTGAAATCATGATTTCAATTCAGTGAAATAGTGTGAGAGTTTGCTTTGGCCTAATTGATATCAAATCATCTTTCATAGGCCTTCTTACAAACCAATTGTTTTGACTTCATAAATGCACAGAGATATACTAAGAATGTTTGATGATTTATAATTTCTGTGGCAGTTCAGAAAAGTGATAACCACTACACAGGTAAAGAAAAATATTACAGAGCAATTATTCTACACAGAATATTCTTACAGAGATTTAAGAAAACTCTCTTCCTTGTGGTAATTTTCAACCTAATTCAAATGATCAGATCATTTGGAGGTGCTATAGGAGTTTCGAAGGCATATGGAACACTTTCTAAAGATTTTATTTATTTATTTGAGACAGAGAGAATGAGAGAGACAGAGAGCACATGAGAGGGGGGAGGGTCCGAGGGAGAAGCAGGCTCCCCGCCGAGCAGGGAGCCCGATGCGGGACTCGATCCAGGGACTCCAGGATCATGACCTGAGCCGAAGGCAGTCGCTTAACCAACTGAGCCACCCAGGCGCCCTGGAACACTTTCTAAACTTAAGAAACTTCTTTAGTGTTCATGTTAATGTGCACACATAAGCATATGACACAGAAAACAATGAATTTGAGAATTTAACTTGGGGAATAGGAAGACTCCCTTCTAAAGCAGAGAATTAATCCCACCAATTAGTTAAAGTAAGAAATGATCATCCAGCAAACCATCCAGATAATACATAGACCACATAGCAAAGAGACGGGAGGAAAAAAATTTACTGGGATTTTTGAGCCCCATGTCTCAAATGTAAAATATACCAGCCATCTTAAGTTTTTATTATTATTATTATTACAAATGCAAAGGTGTTTAAATATGAAGATGCAAACTGAATTGGATGTCCAAAATGTTATAAATGAACATGAGATCTGCCATCCCAGCAGAGAGGAATGATCTACATTGTTATTATCCTGAAGAAGAAGGCAATTTATATAGCAGTGACAGTGCACTTAGCTCTGTACGGTGGGCAGACGATACCTGTCTCGGTTCAGTGGGCTTCCTGTCTAAATAAGACTGAAAGCAAAAGAGGACAAAGACAAAAACTAAATTCATCATCAGAGATATAGAGCTGATCTCATCCATTCCATTAATCCAGCTCTATATACCCAAAGGTATTACCAAGAAACCCTTATAGAAAGAAGGGATATCTTTTGTCCTCCCTCCCACAATCCAAAATATTCCCAGATTTAGTACTCCTTTCTATATTCCCTGGGATCTCATCCCAGTAATTGTGGCTCTTCAATTCCCTCCCTCTTCTCAACCTCATCTGTCACCAAACTCTGAAGATTGTTCCCAAATGCGTACAACTTGCATGATCATCCAGCGTCTTTTCTAATTGGCAGATGTTCCTTCTGAGCTCATAGTGATTGGGGAATAGAATGAGCAGCCATCCTTAATGGGGGAAGGATGACACAGCCAAACAAGCCAGGTGAAACCACTTGTGTGATTAATGAGTGACAGATGTTCTGGCCCTATCAGTATCACATTCAGGAACCATTCTTCTTTACTTTGCTCCATGAGGTTTCTCTGCAGACTGTGAAATCTTTAAGTATGTAGAGGAGGGAAATGAGAGATCAACTCAGAGGAGATCATTGTTATTCATTCAACAAATCCTTTCGATAAA
Source organism: Neomonachus schauinslandi (assembly GCF_002201575.2). NCBI lineage: Eukaryota > Metazoa > Chordata > Mammalia > Carnivora > Phocidae > Neomonachus > Neomonachus schauinslandi. The sequence goes on along the minus strand of NC_058416.1, from coordinate 33,397,701 downwards.
TATTTACTGATCTCTGAGCTGGGTCTCTGAGGACAGCGAGGCATTTTATCAATGGAGTTAAGTATGTGGGAGGGCAGTGTAGAATAAAGGATCAAAGTGAACACAGGCATTAAGACAGAAGGTGCATATTTGAAGGAAAACTGGTGAACCAATTTAATTGGAGCAAAGAGTTGCTATCTGGCCTCTATCTTAAAGTCCTATTTAAAGCCCTTTCAATGTTATACATGTGTGTATGCATGTGTGTTCATATTACTATCAGTGAACATGCTTTCGTTAGGAAAACTGATTGTCCCTGGTAAATTTTTTGGTTTTTTTTAAGCTTACTCCCTTTTTCTTGATGGGCAACTCAGTCTATGAAGGGTATTAAATGAACAAGGGTAGTTAGGGTAGGGGGAGCAAGAGAAGTAAAATGATAAACATAAAGAGAGAGAGAGATTTCTGGAAAAGTACAGAAAGAGAATGGGGGAGTACAGGAACAGAAAGGGAGACATAATCCTCCACACAACACTTATTGAAGAATCCTCTTTTGTCGCTGACTTTGCTTGGCCTTCCTTTTTTCTCGCTCAATCATGGGTCAGTAGTAACTCCTCCAAGGCCAAAGGCCTTCTCTTTACCTCCTCATATAAAGTAGTTACCATGTCACTAACCAAGGCACCCATGCATGAAGAAATAACAACCACAAGGCAGGAAACAAAGGACCCTGATCCTGCTTTCGAAACTCTTGAAAATTATTTTCCTACCGGTTGATCTAGAGTTCATTTTCCAGTGGCACTGCCCCAAAAGATGGTTAAGGAAGCTGGGTCTTTATCATTTACACTTTATCCCTTATTCTCCATGTACTCCTACATTAATCCTGAGCCTACAACTTGAATGCTGACTCTGATTCTCAAGCTGCCTGAGCATTCATCTAATAGGAAGTCTCCTGTAGGAGTCAATCTGCATCATTCCTGGCACATATTAGACATTCAAGAAGTGTCTGTTGAATATATGAGTGGGTTGGAGAAGAGATGACTCACCAACTATAGTCTGAGGGAGATCCAAAGGTAGAGAGCAAAGGAAATGAGAAGAGGCCATTTTATCATAATGACTCTGGTCAAAATTAGGGAGCTGGCAAAACTTATGTATAAGCCACTTATTTTCCTAGTGACCCTTCTCCTCTCCTACTACAATTCCCAAACATCAAGTGGCCTCAGCCATACTGAGTAAGTAGCAAAACCAGTGTAAAGGAATAAATCTCAATTGCCTTGTGCAAAGAAGGTGTCATTGTTGTCTGTTGTTTATTTGTGTGACATGAGAGGTGTCCTCCTGCACTAAGAAGCCAGGGTTAAAATCCTGACTGTCAATTCTAGTTATGTAACCTCTATGGCATTCAATTTCACCTTCTTATTATGGTGATAATAATAACTATTTAATGGAGTTATTTTTATTAAATGACCTAATGATTTAGAAGCACGAAGAGTCATGTGTTGCACAAAGTAGCTTATTAAAAATATTAGCAAAAGCAGTAATGTAGATTCATTCAGTAGTTGTTAATTCGCATCCTATGTTTTTCCTTTTCTTTCTTCTATTTTCCTTATGTTCTTCTCTTTCTTCGTCCTTGAAAAATTGGGAGTCCCCCTAGTACTTAGTAAAATGTCTTCTACTCTGAGTTCTCAGGATATATTTAAACAAAACTGAATGTGTAAGGGTGTGAATGAATGAGTGAGAAAGTGAATTAGTGCCTGATGGTAATGTCCTGTCTTCCTTTCCCCATCTACTCGGGAATCTGAAATCTTTTGAAGTATCACCAGTCTGACATATCCATCCAGGGCCACAAACTTTCCTGACTGTCGTTTCTTAAATGAATTATTCTATTTGGAAAGTAATGCATTACTTTTAATTCTGTATTTTGTTACATCACAGATAACACATTGCTCAATCCTCTATGGTCTTTAAAAAAAATAAAATAAACAGGTGGTTCTGTTCTGCTTTTTTGGGGATATAAAATTTCACCATTGAAGAACAGTTAGGTTTTTAATCAGATAGCTTCTTTGGTCACACAGATAGAAGGCCACTGAAAACCAAAAGACAATGTGGGCAATAAGCATTTAAACAAAGCTAACTACACAATGACTATTTTCAATGGAATTCAGCAAACTTTGATGGTTAATATTAATTCCAATAGCATAGCTTTGTGAACAGGTAAGAGGCCCAAAGACCTTGAATGTTGGAAGAAGTATAGATCTTCAAAGTCATACACAGAAACCAAAAAAATAAAATAAAATAAAAAGAGTGGTATGCAAAGGAAACTGAATAATGTAAAAGCTTTGGTCTGAAAGAGGTTGGGGGGAACAACTGCAATCATTCTATTTGTAGAACTGCCATGGAGAGTATGTTTTGGATTTACTTAATGAGCAATGGGTTGCCTGCTCCAGTCTCCAGTTTTATTTTGGTTTGTTTTTGATTTTTTGTTTGTTTTGTTTTGTTTTTAAGCCGAAGATAGCATCATAGTGTCAGATGTTAAGGACAAAGACAAAGTAGAATGATGGAGAGTTAAGATTTTGAGAGACATAACCTGAACAGTCCTGCATAAGTCCTTCATGGGAGGGTTTCTGGAAAAGGCAAAGGCTGGGTGCAGAGTTGAAAATGCAGACTGAAAGGAATAATTATGTGGATGTTCTATCTCAAAGGGAAGGATCAGTGATGCAAAGCAGTTGGCAATGGAAGTCTCTTTGCTTAACGTTTTGCTTGTTAGTCTTCCTAAAGAGCAGAGGACTCCAGCATTGGAGCAACTCCAGCACTGGAAGCAACATCAGGACAATAATCAGAAACAAATGCAAATTTCTTATTATACTCAACCCAACTATCCCAGGAGAGTAAAAGGCCTATACTGTGGGGGATGGAATGGAGTCAGAAATACTTTCTGAGGAATATAATTTTTTTACTAAGATGTGTTTTTTTAAGTAGCATGTCATATATTTTTCTTTATGAATCAAACTGCGATCGGCTTCACATGAACCCTAAGAGAATTTCTGTTTTAACCAAGGGGGAAGAGAAACATACACCCCTAAACACACACACCCACAGCTGAATGCACAGCATTCTCAAACTCATCTACCTTCACACACCCAGGGACAACTCTGTTGTCTTGATAAGGAATCCCTGGGACAGTCCGTTCTGGAATATAGACCCTTGTGAGAAAATATTATTTTGTGATGTGACTTTTTTTCCTAACTGCACTCTCACCTAGATTAAAGCTTATGAAATTTAGATTTTAATCTGGCTAAACAGCTCTACATGAGCTTAGGTACCAATGCTACATGTGAAAAAATGAGTGCTATGGGTTTTTAAAGAATTGGTGAGTTTTACTGTTTTAGTTTTTATCCAGGGAAGCACTGACCACATCTGATTTGCTTAGGCAGTTCTGTACTAAATACCTACTCACCCCTGACAAAAGAAGGTGTCAGGTTGGACACTGGGAAATCCAGATTAACACACTAGTTCCCTCAGGACCTCAGAGGATTCACAGTGGTCAAACAGAGACACTGGGTTGGGGAGAAGAGACTTAAAATCAGGACTCCACATGCTGGAATGAAGACCCACAGGAATATGAGAACTATTATTACCTAGGATATTAAAAAATAGGGTTATGGGTATTAACACATTTGTAAATCTGAAACTGAGAAACATTAAGAAAATTGCCAAGAGTTAAACAACCATGGATTTGCTCGTTCATATATACACTGAAAAATAGATGACAAATAATAACAATATATGCTAGTTACTATAGAAAGTTGTTAAAAGATGTGCAGTACCTGCCTTTGAGATGCAATTATCAGAATCAGCTCAAAGATAACAGAGCTGCAAGGGAGGTCCATCCACCAGAGTGCAAAAGGAAGACAGTCTTCTTGTGGTAGATAAAGCAGAAGACTTCAGAAGGGAAACACACTAGTGCTGGCATTTTCCAGATTAAAAAAAAAAAAAAAAGATGGAAACAGCTTTATAGTCAATGAAGATCTGTTTTTTGGATGCTCAGTCTCCCAATATGTATGAGGGAATTTTGGTGAAAATGCCTCCCATCGTGCAGCTCTCACCACACATCTGCATACTCCCATCGGACCCCTCGTCTAGATGCTGGCTGGCTGCTGACCTATCAAGGGGCTTCTGGGTCATTCTGATCCCGCTTGGGTTTTAGGAAGGCCCTACGCACCCACTTTGGGATAGGACTTTTACAGCCTACCTGCCTCACCTCCCTGGCAGCCAAACTGCTTTGAACCTGGTGAGTCTTGCGTGCTGCTGCCCCTCTTCTCCCTACCCCTGCACCAGCGACAGCACACCAGCCATAATAACAGGAGCAGCGTCTTACCTGTGCCTCTGGGATGGAGAGTTTTCTACGACCTGTCTACCAGTGGCACTCCTGTGTGTGCTCCCGGAACTAGGGACTTTTCCGTCCCTTGCTTATGGGTGGGCCTGAAGCTTCCCCTCCCGGGAAAGCAAGGTCTGGAAGCCCGCAGATATTTCATGTGCCTCTCCTCAACACCACCACTAGTTCCTGCACCGCCGTTGGGACTTAACTCAATACTGGGCTCTGCACCAGGCTTGCTCCTGAGCCTATGGTGGGAACCCCTGGGAAAGATCTTGCAAGCGATTGTGGATTTTCCTTTGTTCAGGCACCCCCAGCAATACTTAACACTGACTTGCTAAGCCATACTTGGCCACTAAAAGTTCTTTAACTTTTCAGCTGATTCTTATCTGCTTGTTTTGTAGCCTGCAAGGAGCCCTCCCTCCCTCATACTGTGCCGTTAAGTGGGATAGATCACACATCCCACCTATATGTGGAGAGACTTCTTTCTCTTAATATTTTATATGATTAGGTTACGTGCCACCTCATGACTCTGATGAGCTTCAGAAAAAATATAATTTTGTAGTTTATCTGGATATTATTCATTATTAGGATAGGAGTGATTTTTTTTTTAAAGCTTCCTATATCTTGAGGAGAAGCAGAAGCCCACTTCAGAATATCAAAAGCAGAAAATTTACAGAACTAAAAGGAGAACAGACAAATGCAACACAAACATAAGGATTTTATCACACCTAACCAGTACCTGAGAAGACAAGCAGGTATCTATCTATCTATCTATCATCTATCTATCTATCCTACAGATAAACTATTATGTGTAATGAGTAAATTGAGCAATTAGGAAAGAACATATTTTTGAGATAGTATTTACAATACACCAAAATCATCAAGTACCTAGGAATAAAAATAAACTATTACTAAGAAAATAAGTGAAGAACTGAATGATAGGAAGGATATACCATATTGGACTGGTAGACTCAATATATATTGTGTCTCATAATTGAGCTTTAATTAAAGCCATGCTGTTCATGTTTCCAGCAGGTTGTTTTCGGGAAAATCAACAAACAATTTCTAAATTTCATGTGAAAATGCAAAATATCAAGAATACAAAAGACAATCTTGAGGGGAAAAAAGCTGGAGAATGTTCGCTAACCAGATATCAAGAATTATTAAGGTAGTCTGGTATTAGTTCAAAGAGAATCACATAGCCTAATGGAACACAGTAAAGACTCCAGAAGCACATGCATAGAGTCACTTAATTTATTTTATAGATGCTACTGGAATGCAGAGAATTGGATGACATTTTAAAAAATATAAGAGATTGAATATGCAAACTGAACAATGATCAAACTATATATAAAAATAGAACTCTAACCCACAACCTAAAAAGCAACCAGCCTGGAAATCAAACCACCCTCTGCAGCAAAATGTCCAGGAAGTCAAACCACAACCCTGCGGTAATGGGCCCAAAATGGCCAGAACTTGATCAATAACTGACAGCTTCCCAAAGTTGGCCTCTGCTTCCAACTTAGGAACAACTGGAAAAAGCCAGATATGCTCTTCTAACTGATCACCATTTCTTGTTTTCTTGTCTCCAGCTTTTCCATACTGATAGCTTCTAATCAAGGCTTCAGTCCTTCCCCTTTTTCCACTATAAAGCTTTGCCTCTCTTCTGCCTGCCTTTGAGTCCCTGCCAAATGTAAGTGAGGTGGCTGACTCACTCACTTGCTATAGCAACCTCTGAATAGTCTTTGCTTGTTTATTTCTACAAATATTACAGGATCAACTGGATATCTGCATATGAAAACAATCAACCTAGATCCCCTTGCTTACAGCCTTTACAAAACTAAATTCCAAATAGATCACTGATAGCAAGCTAAAAGATAATAAAAACAATACAGTAATATTGGATAATAATCTTCCTGACCTTGTGGTAAGCAAATGCATTTTTTTAAGCTTTACACCAAAGAACCTAACACAAGAATAAAGTTGATAAGTTGAACCACACTAAATTTAAAAATGTCTAGTGATTAAAAAAATTCTTAAGAGATTAAAAATGCACAATAGGAGAAGACACTTGTACTGCCTATATCTGTCAAAAGACTACTATATAAAATGTGTTTTGAAACTCCTGTGAATCAAAAGAAGAAAGACAATGCAATGAAATTAGGCAACAGACACAAATAAAAATTTTACAAAAATATATGAAAAAGTGTTACACATCATAACCCATCAGAGAAATGCAAATTAAAACTAAAACGAGATACTAATACACACTTAACACAAGGGTTATAAAAAAAAAAAAACAATCTGACAATATCAAGTTTTGAAAAGGATCTAGAGCACCTGGAGCACTCATACAGACTGATAGGTACAAATCGGTACAATAATTTTTGAAAACTATTGGTCTTATCAATAGCACTAAACATCTGTATAACCTGTGATCCAGAAATTTACTTCAAGCTATATACTCAACAGAAATAAGTGTAAATGCATGCCAAAAGACATGTAAATAAAGTCCACAGCAGTTCCATTCAGAATAATTAAAAACAGAAACTGGGATAGAAGAACAAAGGGGCATCAATAGAAGAATGAATATCGTGGTATGTATTAATATAATGAAATAATATAAAGCAAGGAAAAAATGACTAACAAATGATACATACAACATGTTTAAATCTCAAAAATAATATTAGTAAAAATAAGCCAAACACACAAGAGTGCATACATATGATCTCATTTATATGAAGTTCAAGAACAGGAAAAACAAAAGCTAATCTAGGGCAATAAAAATGGAAAGCAAAATCATAATGAAGAAAGAGTGAGTATTGAAGGAGGTTTCTAGTGTGCTGAGAATCTTCATCTTGATACGAGTCCTAGTTACAAGGCAAATATATTTGAAAAAATTCATTGAGCTACACACTTAGGGTTTATTCTCTTTGCACATGCAATAAATCCCAAGAGAAAAGGCTTTGACAACTGGAAAATTTTTACAATGATGGCTTCAGGAGTCTGGTGACAACAGCAGAGTTGAGAGTTTAGCGCAAGTCCCGTTATTAGTGGGCTTGTCACTACATTGGCGGCATGGGGAGTCCAACAGGATCAAGATCAAAAACTCTTCCTGTGCCATTACATGCCTACAGGGTTACTGTCTAGACTACTTTAGTTTTTGCCAACTTTTGTGAACATGGTTTTCCAGCATTCCCTTTGATTCTATAAGTTACTCGTATCTTTTCTGCATAAATTTGTTAGAGTTGATTTCTGTTCCTTGAAACCAAGAATCTCAATAAAAAAAAAAAGTAACAATTTGAGGGGTGCCTGGGTGTCTCAGTTGGTTAAGTGTCTGACTCTTGATTTCAGCTCAGGTCGTGATCTCGGGGTCATGGGATCGAGCCCCCCCTTTTCCACCCCCCATAGCTCTGCACTCAGCGGGAGTCTGCTTGTCCCTCTCCCTCTGCTCCTCCCCCGTTCTCTCTCTCTCTCTCACTCTTTCTCTCTCTCTGTCTCTCTAAAATAAAGAAATAAACTCTTTAAAAAAAATTTTTTAAACGTAAAATATAAAATATTGCAAATTTCCAGCCCCAAAACATCAAACCGGCTAACCACAGAATATATGGTATAGGAGAGAGAAGGCCTCAATATTCCAGGCTGGAGAATTTGAAATACTTATTATTTGATAGTAAAATGGTATTTGAACCTCAACTTTTGTATATTGAAAGTTAGACCATGTATTTATCAAGTACAGCCCTAGCCTAGGAAAAAGAAGCAGTATATTGGAATACTTGCTAGCTTCAGAAAGAAACAAAGGTACAAGCTTAGCCGGATACTGGCCCTGTTGAAAGCAGTAAAAAAGGAAAATACATCATTGTTAACAGAAAACCTCTTGTATTGTAAGATCTAAAATTTCAAAAGCTGCCTTGACATCTTTGATCCTCGCAGGGTCCCTAAGGCCTAAATATGAGCTCCCCTGCCCTAGTCAGATATGCCCCCCACTCAGTGGGAAAGGCTTCCCACTAAGCTACTTGCACTATCAGTTGGGCCAGCTGCACCCCACACAGTCCTCAATCTAATGGGTTTCACCTCCCTGCCAGCCCTCAAAATTATCCGGTGAAGCCAATCACATCCTCCCAGGGCTAGGGTACCAGGGGGCACCTCACCCTCTTGTTATTACAAAGCCTGCCTCCCACAGACCCTTATGATTCTCTCTGCTCTCAATTGCAACCCCTGTGTGGTCTTGCATGGCAGGCAGTGTCCTCCTCTCCCAAACTGTGGGCATATGTGACTAATAAACTACTGTCAATTTCATCTGTCTAGTGTCATGTGTTCTGCCATCTTACTATTTAGGGAGGGGAACCCCCTCCATCATCAACGTGGTGAGTAGGAAATGATCAGCAAACTTCTCTGCCTGCAGACTGAACCAAATGGCTCAAAGTCTAGACATCTAATGTCCAGAAGGACTAGAAAAGCCCAGTTCTCTTCTTCCAGCTAAGGTCTGCATAAAGAAGTCAGGCCGTAAATGACCTAACATAATATGGCACCATCCAAGCTTAATACAAAGACCTTTCCAAGCATTTCCTATTGGTATTCTATGACTACAAAGATGACAGGTGAACTCCTTAGAAGATGCAGCCTACCAGCATCTCTCTGTTGAATCTGTCATTGTGAATCACCTAACAGCAAAGGCCGTGCATGATACAGATGCTCTTAAAGTAAGGGCCTCAGAGATGGGCAGGACTTTGAAACCTTTTGCTTGGGAGACAAAGATCTTTGGACTCAAGTACTCTGATGAGACAAGATCTATGGCTCTAGCAAAAGACCAATTGTGTTTCAAAGCTAGTCATTCCCTCTGCTAGACAGTTTGGTGTAGAGATACAAAAGTTTGAAATGACTACAGCCAGTCCGCCATTATGGAAATAAACCTGACATTACAGAAGACAGAGCAACAGGACTAGAAGAAACTGGCTCCTTGGCATCTTTAGCTACTGAATCAAACAAATTCTGAAGCCAGACTTATGGCCTTCATATATGTAGGGGACCATAAATCCTCTTTATTGTTTAAGTCAATTTGAGTTGTTGTTGTTGTTTTCTATAACCTGTTCTTAGTGATATAAGCATTCCAGTCAGGAAATCATAAGGCAATACTTTTCTAAACCACTAAAAAAGATAAGATTATAATTATTGGGATATTTCCAGACACCTTAAGATTTAAATTAGATGCCTGTACCTCTGAAATGATTAACTCTTAATGGCTTTCAAGGAAAGAAGGATTCACACTATGGGGTAGATAGAAAGGAAGAGACTCAGAGGTGGAAATGAACAATAATGGTGGATAGCAGGGAAGATAGGGTGACAGTTAGGACCAGGTAGAAGTCAGAGGAATGGTACGTATGAGTGGCAAAAATAAGATAGAAACATTCAAAGGTGAGTTCACATAGACAGGAAAGACTTGTAGACACAAGCCAGGAGATGGACAAGAAATCTTTTTAAGAGCACCAAATGGATTCAGAATGGCATAGCTGTAAGTTATCCTTTAAGAATTTTGGTCAATGTTTCTAAATATTTATAGACTTTTATTAAAATATATTAACTAAGAGAGGGACTCTGATTCAGGAAGAACACAAAAATCAGAAAAGTTATTATCTATAATTATGTTTTTCAAAACTACGAAATAACCAGGCTTAAATTTGGTGCATTTCCATTCTCTTCTTTGTGACTGTTTTCCTATTTAGAAAAATTATTTTTGCTCCATTTCTTAAATATCCATGAGAACTCTTTTTGTATCTATAAAGTTTTATCATGAACTCAAGGAATCCTGTGTGTTCCACACAATCATACTGGTGGGCTTATTCAAATACAAAATGAATACATTTGTATACATTCCAAGGACTTCCTTGATAAATTTTGAGATGAGCCCAGAAAGGACACAGAAAGGCTAAAGGAAGGGAAACCCTATAAGTACTCATTATATAGAGCAAGGATTACCTGAAAGGGGTGGGGGTGAGTACCCAGGCCACATTTCTGCTCATGGTCCCCACAGCTTCCCGTTACCTACAAATTAAAATTCAATTATGTGTACAGCATATTAGTCATATATTCCACCTACCTGACTAACCCAGTTTATGGCCTTCTTTTTTTAACTTTGCACGTCTACAAAGATGAAATGTGTACTTCCTATAATATATTGCTCCTCATTGTCTTAAAACAGAATGTTATTTTTGTTTGGAATGCATTTCTACCTACCTATTACTTATACACACTTATATGTAACAACTTTAGTAAAGCTTTTCTTGGCATATCCAGGCTGGTCTAAATATCCCAATATTCCTCAATTATCTTTGTACACCACCACATTACAACACCATATTTTTTAATTTCAATCCATTGCTTGTGTCCCTGACCTATGGACAGGGAACATGTCTTATTTATCTTTATTCTCATGGTGCTTTGCACAAACCAGGCTCATAATACCTGTCGTGTGAATGAATGAATGATCCAGAAAGTCCAGCTTTATTAACGGATAGTAAAAATGTATTGATTATTTTTATGTTCACTATAAAATCCTTCTAAAACACAAATAATGTTCCTATTTAAATGCAGAAATTTAACTATCAGAATTCTTTTCTTAGTTTAATTTATGGCTTTAATTCCTGTTAAATATAAATGGTTTTTGAAAAGGTAACTCATATATCAGTTTCTAGGCTATCTTTCATTTATTGCAATAACAACTAAATTCACTCCCCTGGATGTACCTAGTCTTTCCTGATTCCCTTTGGTCCAAATATGTTGCTTGCGGGTGGGGGGGGGAGGATAGATATTTTGATTAGTTATAGTTTTTAATTTTCTGATAAATTGCTCTAAGTCTCTTAGTGATGATAGGAACAAGGGCACATATACTCCTGAAAGAAAAGGGGGGACTCCTACAAACGAGATTGAAGAAATTTTGGAAATAGAAATTTCAAAATTTCTTGTATACTGAAGGTCAATGTACCTGTGTGGAAAGGCTTCCTGATGGTAGGTTTCCCTACCCACAATAAATCATGGTATTTTAACTGACTCCCTAACTGATGGAAATAAGGAAATTCCATACAGAGAGACTTGCATGTGAGATATAATAAATATTCCAAATGAAATAATATCAGACTTTAAAAAATGACCCAAGTAACTCTCATTGAACCTTTGCACTTTGACTTCTGTTAGTTTCTTTTGTTTACTTTCTAAATGGAATAGACATAAAGTAAGACCCTTTGATAGGTTTCCATGCAGAGAATGGATGGTGATAGTATCACAAAGCCCTTACCAACAAGGCCACATTGCTTATCACAGCCAGATGAATTATTCACCATTTCAGCCTTCTTTCAACATTGGGATATGGAAAGAAGGTGAACTTTATAGTCAGCTTTGCACTCTGGGGTCAGCCAAGCACTTATCTTCAGAGCAGCAGAGGAACGTTAATTTTACAAGGTCCTCTACTCCATTCTCCTGGAATGGAAATCCAACCAAGACCTTATCAGCCCGAGATCAGCCTTGGAGCTATATGAGAATAAACTCACCTTGAAAAGAATGAACTCAGGCAGGGAAAGGGATGGATTTTACTGCAGTGAATTCGCAGTTTCAGATATGAAGCTGCCTTCAATTTGTGCATAAGTATCTTTTTTTTTTTTTAACCTTTTCACTGGGGCTTCCTATCTTTCTGCCACACCTCAGAAATACTGAATTCAAGGTTTCCTGTTTCTCTGACTCCATTACCCTAAAGTGCTAATAATCCCTTAGCCATTATACTTCCCCCAACTACAGGGTGTGTTTAAGGCCCAAGTATAACATTTGCTATATCTTTCATCTTCCTCTTTGCACTGTTTCCCCCATATAGGTCCCATTGTCTTCTTTGTCTTTGTTTTAAGCTCACCAGCTGCTCTCAGCAAGTAAAGAAGTAACTAATTTATAATGAAGTTAGACAATTAATAAGATTTTTTATCCAGAAGGAATTTTTATTTAAGGAAGGCACAAAGCAGGAAGTAAACCAAGTAGGTTAGTTTCTTGGTAATTTTTTTTATTCACTCTTTCATTAATTACATTCATCCTACAAACATTAATTAAACACTTCCTATGTGCCATACTTGGCAAAGTGAAGCGAAAAACTCAGGCACTTTCCTTAAGGAATGTAACTTTTGGTGAAGACGCAAACATAAAGTAATTATGATAAATGATTGTTTATCATAATAGAGTGACAAAGGGAACTATGGAGGCAGACTAGGGTATATGGACAACAACAGTCTTTCTACTAGGATTATCCCACTTCTCTGGGTTGATGTTCTTCCTAAGGGTATAATGGTTCAGAGAGTGTTTGAGATAACAACTTCTAGACTCTCAGCAGCTTATATGTCATCTGCTCTGAAACTGATCTTCCTCCCTGGTTTTCCTCTTCTGCCTACCTCCTCTCAGGAGCCAGTCTCTAAAAAAGGCTTACTAGGGCATATCACCTTCAGGTAGCAGAACCTATGTCTAGGACATCAAACAAAGGAACAATTCAAAATGATGGTTTCTGGCCCAAGAAAGTGAAAGATTCTGTTGACTAAGAAATCCTTTTACAAATCAGATGTTTTCAATGAGTTGCTTTCAACAAAATTGAAGGAGGGCTAACTGAATCCGTGGCATATAGAATATTAAAGATAATTTTTTTGTATAAAACTGTATCTTCTTTATTTTGGTTACCTTAATATCAGAACAAAATAAACAACAACAACAACAAAAAACCCAATACACATCCAAACCTTCATCAAATATGGGAAAGGATAGGGCTTGAGGCCCTTGTATCCTGCGTCAGACATGCCAGGTCACAGTGTGTGTGTGTGTGTGTGTGTGTGTGTGTGTGTGTGTTGTTGTTGTTGTTTGTTTGCGTATAATTCAAAAGGAAGTCAAAGAGCTGAAAGACACTTGTTTAACAAAAGTCTTTCCATTCAAATCTCCATATGTACAAGAACAAGATTTATCATGCTTAATCTTTAAAACCAGAAAGAGAATTTTTGGTGAATTCTGCCTCGTTCTAGACATGATTAATATTCATAACTAGCTGCATGAATTTAAAGTTAAAAGCAAGAGCCCTTTTATGTCGTTAAGAAATTAGTTCCAATAAATTTTACTTTTCCATTTGAAATATTTATCAAAATGTAACAGTATTTATATCATTTTGACCAGTTGTATACTATAATGGATAATTATAATGATAACTCGGTCCAGAAAAACTTTTTAACACTTATAACCTGTGGTCACTTAGAACCTATGAAATTATTTTTTAAGGTACATTAAAATATTATTTATTTATTTACTTATTTACTTACTGTTTGCAAATAAGTATGAGAGAGTGATCAATAAAAGCTTTTTGAACATAAAACATTAAATTTAGATAACTTGCCTGTTGGACATGAAATGGAAATGTGAGTTCAGAGGAAAAAGAGCTTGTTACTTTACATAAAAATAGGATTCATCAGGAGAAAGGCTCAGAAGAGAGGAAATGAAAGTAGAAGAAAAGAGCAGTTTAGGGAGAGGACATGGCAAATACCAAAGTATGAATTCAAGACAAAGCTTTGCAAGTTGAGGGGACTGCAGGGTATTCCCGAGTGATTCTTCCCTCTATCAGTGAGAGAGACTGAGTTCTCCTAAGACTTCGAACTCTTCCCAGAGTGCTCAGCCAGAAGTTCACGTTTAATTCAAGTCCAGTGATTTTGAAGGCTTGGCAAAAAGCCAGATGAGTTGTGTCTGGAATTTCTCAGATTCTCCTGGACTTGGAAGTAAATTCCAGAGTTCAGCTAAGAGAGCTAACTATCCCAGCAGCCAAGAAAATTAAAGTTAGTAGTGGTCAGAGAGATGTTACAATCCTGTTTCCATTCCTCATGTGAAATCTTTCCAGAAGATCCAAATGCAGCTAGTACATGAATTGGAGAAGCGTTAAGTGGGAAGCACGTTGTCACTATTGCTCAGGGAAGAATTCTACCTCATATGTAAAAGACATAAAAAGAAAAAAGAAAAGACAAAATGTTCCATGATGCAATTCTTCAAGACTTGGGTCTTCCAAGTAAAATTGTGGGTGAGCGAATTCGTGTGAATCAGGACAGCAGCTGGTTCCTAAAGATACATTTGGATAAAGCACAGCAGAACAATGTGGAAGTGAAGGCCAAAACTTTTTCTGGTTATATATAAAAAGCTCACGGGCAAGCTTGTGAATTTTTAACTGCCACAGTTTCAATTGTAAGCATAGATACCTACATAAAATCTGTATTTAAAAAGAAATGAAGAGGAGGAAAAGAAAGGACAGAAATCACTTGAAGAGATTTTAAATATCTGAAATGGAGAGCCTTCTAGCTTAGGTTAGAGATACTGAATTCATAGTGGCATCAGTCATCACAGGTACAGCTTTTTCTCCAAGAGCTCTAAGGTCCTGACAAGGAGTGCGGAAGGGTCGCATTAAGCAGCACTGAGGTTTTACAGCATTGGTTGGGAGGGAAAGGTGAGAGGAGAAGGACGTGGAGGTGACTGGCAAGAGAATGACCCAAATAGTGGACTTTGGGACCCAGGCTGCCTAGAGGCGGGACTAGAGGCGGAAGCTGTGGCTACAGCTGGGATGCACAGACTCGTGGGCCCTTGGTGGGTGGAGGGCACAGTCAGGTGTGCTGGTGACGGTGATTACAGGCCAAGGAGCAGAAGTGGTGGAGAGACAGCTGGAATAAGATGAGTGCAGCCAGCGAGTGATGTTTGGGAACCTGGACACTAGAGAGGGATTTAAAGCATCAGATAAAACCCAACGCAGTTTGGGGGGGGCGGGGAGCCTGGGTGGCTCAGTCATTAAGCGTCTGCCTTCAGCTCAGGTCATGGTCCCAGGGTCCTGGGATCGAGCCCCACATCGGGCTCCCTGCTCAGCGGGAAGCCTGCTTCTCCCTCTCCCACTCCCCCTGCTTGTGTTCCCTCTCTCGCTGTCTCTGTCTGTCAAATAAATAAATAAAATCTGTCAAATAAATAAATAAAATCTTTTAAGAAAAATAAGATAAAAACCAAGGGGGGAAATATTTTGGAAGCCTGTTGGGATGATGAGTCTGTTAATTTCTATTGTAAAGAAAGTGCAATTCTCTGCCTTGCCCTGACCACCCCCTCTAGAAAGCTGGCATGTTGTCTCAGGATTTTATAAATGCCTCTTAGCTCTTTCTACATAATGTGAAGTCAAAAGCAAGAATCCCAGATTTGGGTTGTATCCACACAATAAAAAGTATGAAAAGGAAGAGAGTGAGAGTGAGAGCTAGGGAGGGGGCGGGGGAGGAGGGAGGGCAGGACAAGGAGAGAGGGTGAGGGGAAGGACAGAAGGAGGAAGGGGAGGGGGGCGAATGAATCTGAATCTAATTCTGTGGATTCCTTTATAGAAACTAAACTAGAGTTAAATAATTCTTTTTCAAGTCACCTTGACCTTATTATGGTCTTAAAATTAAATAGAAAGGAGTAATTTCAGTCCTCCTTTTAAAATGGGAGGCAATTACATTGACGAAAGGGCTGTCACTGAACCAACCAGCTTAGGTCTTTCTCCAGCTTCCCATCCCTTGCAGTACGCCCATAAAGACAACCCTGGCATGTTTTATTGAGCATGTACTATGTGCCAGGCTCCAACAGTACCTAAGTACTTGGAGTTCTGAGGGTGACACTCTCTCATACCTATGTGATCTTTGTACCTGCATCTTCCTCTCCCTGGAATATACTTTCCCCGCTTTTCCTCCTGAAATATTCCTCGCCTTTTATCAAAACCCAACACATATCACATACTTTATGAGGCTTACTCTCTTAGGCAGATGAAAATGCATTTTCCTCTATTAAGTTCATTATTACTGCTATTGTAATATAGCTGTTAATATCATTTTTCTAGCCACAATGTCATGTTTATCCCCAAAACCAAACATACTCTTAGGTGAATGGAAAATATTAAATGAATATTTGTTGAATTAGTGGTCTGATGCATAAATCAATTAATGAATGCATCTGCACCAATATATTCCAAACTCTTCTACACCAATAAATTACTGCACACAAAGGGAAAACTTTGGGCTCCAGTCATAATTTCCAGGCAAGTAATATCCTCTGTGTTTTAAGAAGCCCTTCCAAAGACACCCTGCATTATTTGTCTTATTATCTAATATTGATAGTGACAATGGTTGTATTTGTACTGAGAATTTCAGGAGCCTTGATACCAGTGACACTGAGTACCAAATATAAGAAAAGGAACCAGATGAAGAAGGTGGTTGGAATAAGCATATTAAATTGAGGCCACATAGCTCTGCTACGTACTGCAGAAGCTCTTATTCCTCCTTTCCTGCTGACTCCCACCTCTCTCACTTGTTAGGGCATTGTCTTCACAGTGTTCATAGAACCAACCAGATATTGTTGGAAATTACACTGTAAGTAAATTAGGTACAGGATAGTATAGGCTGATGAAGTACTATAATTTAATTTTATTGCATCCATGGAAACAGTAAATAAATGCACAGCATAATATGCTGAGATAGTCTATTGATCTTTTCAGTCAATATTGGATGAAAATTCCTAACAAAACATAAAATTACAATATTGTTAGAAAAGATATTAGTTTCGGGCGCCTGGGTGGCTCAGTCATTAAGCGTCTGCCTTCGGCTCAGGTCATGATCCCAGGACCCTGGAGCCCACATTGGGCTCCCTGCTCTGCAGGAAGCCTGCTTCTCCCTCTCCCACTCCCCCTGCTTGTGTTCCTGCTCTCGCTATGTCTCTCTCTGTCAAAAAAATAAATAAAATCTTTAAAAAAAAAAAAAAGAAAGAAGAGATATTAGTTTCAGCTTTTAATACTACAAGGTAATTGTTTCATTTTACACACATCTACTATATATGTAGATGACCAAGAACTGAATTCATAGTTGATTCTATCACATGTAATAATAATACATTTATCCCGAGGTTACTTATTATGTTAGCTCCTAGAACTAGTGAGCCTAAGGGTAGGATAGGCTTGAATGTTTATGTTTAACCAAAAAGATGTCACAAAATCTGGGGACCCAAGGAAACCTCTAAGATTTCCCTCAGAGTTAAAGTATTTCCTTCTAAGAGCCCATCTCCAATTTATAATCTTGATTATCTATTTAACACGTTATACAAATATATATGTGTGTGTGTGTGTGTATATAAACACACACACACACATATATGAATGAGTTGTGTGTTAGAGAGGATTTACATAATGATAAATTGATGGTTGCTTTCTTGAAGTAGAAGGCATGCTTCAGAAAATATGGTTAAAAACAAGCAAATAACTACGGAGACTTTCAATACAGGGAACGTTGTTTCACCTACCTAAGCAGATGCTTTGGATGTTTTGGATTTTAGTCTGCCTGGGAAATAACTGATAATAATCCTCTTTTCATTGAGAATCAAAACTATTTTTAAGTGAATAAAAATTTCACCTGAAAATGTGTCATATCTAGAAAATGATTTTAGTTTTCCTGTTTTGGTGAGTCTTTGACTATATTGAGATGATCTTTGTGATTCAAAAACTTTTCAATGAAATTCAACCAATACATATTATATGCCTACTATGTGCCAACGAGTATGATAGTCTCTTGAAGAAATGGAGGGATGATTGGCATGCAACTCCTATTATTATGGATTGAAAATGTTAGTGGGCCACTTCAATTTAACTGGGAGTGGCTGCTATGCCACTTTGGAGAACTTAAGTTATTACAGGTTTTAAACAGGGGGAGTCAGAAATATGTCACGAGAATAAGTTGTGTCATTTCTGAAGTATTAGGACTCTTTTTTAAATATCCCAAATAGAGGTTTTTGTTTTCTTTTTAACTGTAATTCCCTCTAAATGCTAATATTTCCCCCTAAGGATGTTATTATACATGGCACATCATTTAAAAATCTCAAACTTTTTTCAAGAAGAAATTTTATTTAAATAAGGCATTTAGCTAGGTAATTTTGAAAAGAATTATTGTTGTGGTTAAAAATTAAATGATCTCCTCGAGACATTTTTCCCCCTCATTCTCCAATATTTCTTCTTCCTTTTTGACATCATTGCTTTAATGCTTCAGATGTTAGAGAAAAAGGATGAGTCCTTCTATATATGAGGTGGGATTCTGAATCAAAAGTGAATATCAGAGGTATATTGGAAGCCTACACACTTTGTCTAATAGAATAAAATTTCCGTGTGGAATACCATATATATTCATTCTGGAACTTTCAGGCTCCTTAAATTCTGTCATTGCAATAGAATTAAGCTCTCCTTGGTAACTCTCACTATCAAGGATGATAAAACGAGTGGATTAATCCTGGAGGAAGCAGGTCCATCAATAGTAGCTAACTTTTTATTAGGAAAAGAAAATGGATGTCTATGACTATGAATAGTAAAATAAAGCTGATCTTTTTCTGTTTATTTTTCACACAATTTTATTAGATACAGAGAGGATCAGATATCTTAGAAATGCACTCCATGATGAGAAAGTGAGTACAAAATCAGGGAAAGGGAACCCTCTGAAATTGAAGTACATCAGAATCAATGTAATGCACCAGAAAATGAATGAATACAGTCATATCTGGAAACAACCTATGTGTCTACCCTCAGGAAATTTTTTAAATAAAATTTTAAGGAAATAGGAATAAGTTCTCTCCCCAATCCAATGAGGCTAACTGGGGTCAGGCTGAGGAAAACTATAATCTCTGTTTTTAGGTCTTAACTGATCTTGAAAAGGCAAATAAGTTTTGTTGATTGAAAATGCATTTAATTTAATAACAGAAACTTGTCAAGGCTTATTTAGCACCACCCAAGAAAGAGAAATATTTCTGAAATTCATCCAATTCTCTTTGCTCTATTTTTATGCCAATCAAACAGCATTCCGGTTATCAGTTTCGATGCCAAGATACCTTGAAAAGGTGTTCTGGTTAAATGACACGAAGTTACAGAACAAAATAGCTGTCTAGTGAGTGATTGCACCAGAACTACTATAAATATGGCACTTGGGACTGGGCCGAGGTCTGTCATCACTCCGGGACCTCTTGGGTACAGGACCTCATGCCTATTTGTGTTTTCTTCCCTCTTCAACATGTTCTAGAGTTGTTATGAGAATAAAGTGTCTCAGGAAGAAAACCTCATTGCTAGCTACCTAATTATTGCTTCTGAAACTCAGATAAAATTTTTGGATCAGAATTGAGAATGCCAAGGCCTACCCCTTATAATCAGTAAATCTAAGAGAATAAAGATAAACAGAAGACCATGGAAAAGCATTTGATAAATATTTGGGGAGACTTCCTATGTTGAGTGAACCACTATCCACATATGGAGACCAAAAAAAAAATTTTTAAGCCGTTTGATTATAGCTTAAAGTATAGAAAAAAACAATCATCATCACTGAAACATAAACTCAATAGGCAGATTCATAGTTGGCCTGGAAAACAGTTATGAAAACCTCTACTTTCCCCTGCCCAGGAGAGTGAGAAGTGGTTTTCTGTTGCCATTCCCCTCCTGGGAGGACCAAGCAGGAGACAAACAAAAGGTCCGCTTTGCCTGGCATAGACTGGGCTCCACACGACACCCCAAAGGAGTTTGTCAGGCATTGTGCTTAACTAAGAACCCTGAACTCCACCTGCCACTGCCTTGAGACCTCAGAACTGCACTGATTTAAAGAGGCATTCATTTTCATGCCTGATTTTCCTGATGCTCAGTT
Organism: Neomonachus schauinslandi; assembly: GCF_002201575.2. NCBI lineage: Eukaryota > Metazoa > Chordata > Mammalia > Carnivora > Phocidae > Neomonachus > Neomonachus schauinslandi. The sequence continues at coordinate 33,377,643 of NC_058416.1, read as the reverse complement.
GTACTGTTTTATAGGTGAACGTGACTCCGGCTACTACTAACACTTGTACGTTAATGACAATGTTAATACCTACACTGATACCAGTGACATTTGAAACATGCATATCCTTTATACATTTCAAGGTATTTTCATTCTATTTCACATGAATCCTCATGGTGAGTCTGGGCAAAGAAGATAATGATAGGCACCCCATTCGACAGATGAGAACACTGCAAATCAAAGGGCTTATTTGGATTTTCAACAGCAGGTTAGAAGAGCCTGGAATAAGATCAGAGGACTCCAGTTTCTCTTTCAGAGGCATTCCTGCTATTAGTCACAACCAGGCACTCTGAGTCACAGGAAATGCTTTCTTTGGGGCAAATGGAAGACAACTCTGGAGGCCTAGAAACAAGGCCTGAAGGGAACACACGAGTTTAGCTTTATGTCTGCCATCCTCCTCATTATTCTCCTTTGCCCTATAAGGCCCACGTATCCAGAGGAAAAAATAACAAATCAACATTATTTTTTTTAATAATTGGCATAAATCTTAATTCATCCCACGTATGTGGCTCTTCTACTGCTGCCTATCTGCAAGGGGCTGCCCCTCCACTGAGGCAGGCAGTTTAGCCATACCACACAGGCGGCTGAGCTGGGATGGGGGAAGGAAAACACAGGTAGTAACTATAGATCCCTACGAAAAAATCAAATCAAATAAAAAAGAAAGGTTAAGGTAGAAACAGAGAGAGCACATGAATATACTTTTATTTCTCTCGATCTTCTAAGAGGAGACAATGAGAAGCTTTTAAGTGTTTTGGTAGAAAAATGCAGGGAAAATTTAAAAGACGAGAAGAGGGGATGATTTTTAAACAGTACATTTTAAGTGCTTTCCTTTTGAAAATGTCTGAGAGAATTATTCCGTATGTGCAACCAAATATACAATTCCCTTGGACATTCATTTTTTTTAATTACCTTAGCAGCCAATCATGAAAAAGAAACAGACTCTGGCTTTTTCATTCTAAACAGAAGAAAGCAAGCTTGGAGGACTTGAGAATGCAATGTAATTGGAGAGAAAAAATAACCACAATTAAAGAGGATGAAGGATTGAAGGGAAAGAGAAGGGCCTAGAAGAAGGGAGCTTAGCAAATAAAAATGCGGCAAAAATGACTGTGCCTAGCAAGAGGAGCATTGGTGGCTTCACCAGAAGCCCCTGAGAAGAGGACATTTTCTTAGTCGCTTTTGAATTCCCTCCTGCTACCGAAACACTTTGAATTTAATAGACAAAGGTTAAACGTATGGTTGGTTGCTGACCTGAGGGTATCTTTCCTTCCGATGAATGAGATACTACCATTGCTCCTTGTCTACTGAATTCCTAAAAATACAGGAATGTAAGACTTCAGAAGTAATTTAATTCCACTACACACCTTGTTTAATCAATTTTTTTCTGTCTGGCTTTTAGCAGAATGAAGGGGAGAGAGCCCAAGACTACAGAAAGGTGGTAAAGAGCTGAGTCTCAGCTCAGTCTGACTAGCTGTAGAACCTCTGTCAGGTGACTGACTCTGTCCGGGGTTCACTTCATTTAAATGTACAGGGAAGGAGCTACATTCTGTGTACATTTATATTAGAGTCCCTGTCCTAATCACTCAAATGTTAGTGGAAAATAACCAAATACACGTTTTCAACTGCCTTGATAGCTGATTCAATGTGAAATATGTAGTTTTCGTAGTGATGGCTTTATTTTGAGTGCAGTGGAGATTACTACACAAGACAAACCACCCTCTTCATTCCTACCATTCATGAACTCATAGAGCAAAGTTGCAGTGGTTGGGGAAATACTGCTTCAGCCTTCATTACAAGCATGTATGAAGGATTTGATATAACTAATGATTAAATGGCAAGAGAGAGTTTCCCTTTTCTTTCTGACCTTATTCTCTGGAATACTGAAGATAAAATATATATAATCAGCAGAGAATATACTTGGTTTCCCTGATTACAAATAGGTTTGCCACTATTATTGTAGTTTTACAACTGAAAAATCTAAAACAATTGTCTGCCCTAGTGTTTAGGCTCTAGGCTCTTCAAACTAAAATGCGTTGTACTGATTTCTGCATCCACAGCATGTAGCCCTGTCTCTGGCACAGGAAATGGTACTCAAAATGTGTCTATGAAATTGCATGGTATGGGGTGATTAAGAAACAGTTGTTCAAGTAAAACATCTAAATACTCAAATTGTAAATATATTGACTAATGAATTACTGGGAAGTGAACACACACATATATCTGCCACCCAGGGTGAGAAATTATATATATTGTAGAAACCTTTCCCATCCCCCCTTCTTTCCTGTAGAGATTCATCACCTGACTTCTAACATGATAAAGTATTTCTACCCGCTTTTGAACTTTATATAAGTGCCATGTTACAAAATATACTTTTTCTTGTCTAGTTTTTTTCATTCATTGGCGTGTTTGCAATAGTCACCCATGTTATTGCTTGGAGCTCTAATACAGTCATTTTCACTGTAGTATATTATACCACTTGTGAATGAAACACACTTTTTCTTCTAATCACTGCTGCTATTGATGGACATTTGAGTAGCTTCCAGGCTCCGGTTCCCATGAAAACTATTTCTGTGAATATCCTGATATCTTTCCTGTGGCGTATAATGGGAATTCATTCTGGCATGCGAATGCATTTCTGTTGGGTAGATACCTAGACATAGAAATGTGGCTTCATTTGGTAGGCATTTATTCGGGTTGGTAGATAATTATAGGTTGATTCCCAAACATAGTTGTTCAAGTCTGCACTCTCTAGAAGTATATTACAGTTCTAGCTGCTCCACATCCTCACCAACAGTGCATTGTTGTCTTTTCAGTTGTAGCCATGGTGGCCAATGTGTGATGGCATATCATTACGGCTTAATTTACTTTTCCTTCATTTCTAGTCATTGCGAATGCCTTTTGTTATCTTTGTTGGCCATTAAGATATGCTTTTTTGTGTGTGTGAGTTGCGTGTTTGAGTCTTTCACTAGTGTTTTGAATAGGTTGTCAGTCTTTTCCTTATTCATTATAAATTTATGTGTAGATAATTTATGTATTATGAATACCAGTTCTTTACTGAATATATGTATTATAGGGATCTTTGCCTACTCTGTGGCTTGCATTTCCACTTTATTAACTGTGTCTTTTAATAAAGAGAATTTCTAAATTTTAATGTATGCAGTCATTTTACTCATTTCTTGAAAAGGTTGTCTTTTCCTGTCTGTCCTGTGTTACTACCTTTTCATAAATCAGGTGTGAATTTGAATCTGAACTCTCTATCCCCATTCCAGTGGTCGACTTCTCTGATTTTATGCTGAGATCACATTATACTAAATAATGATTGCAGCCTTCTGAGAAGGCTTGATTATCTCATAGTGTAGAATCTTCATCTTAGTTCTATATTTCGTTAGAAATCTTGAGTCTTCTTGGCCCTTTGTATTTCTATACATACTTTTAAAAAAGTTTATCATTTTCCACATAAATAAACTGCTAAAATTTTGTATTGTGATGGCCTAACTACATTGAATATGTACATCAATTTCTGGAGAATTTACTTCTCTCTTTTTTTTTTTTGGAGAATTTACTTCTTAAAAATATGGCCATTTCCAATTCATTAGTGTAATAATTTATATTTTGTCTGAAAAGGTCTTGAACATTTCTCAAATAAGTTTCTTCATAAGTATGTGTCTTTTTGTTAAGACTGTTGAAAATAGCATGGTTTGAAGATATTTTTTAATTGCTGTTCAGTGCTATTTAGAAAAACAATTGATTTTTGTAACTCTACTATGTATCCAACAACCTTTCTAATTTTACTTATTAATTGAAATAGTTGATCTGAAAATATGTGTGTATGTGTGTGTACAGTCAATTCTCATTATTCACAGAGTCCATATTTAGGAATTCACCTACTCACTGAAATTTGTTTTAACACTGAAATGAATACTTGTGTCACATTCATGGTCACTTGTGAACAAGTGGAGAAAAATTTGAAACACCAGCACATACATTCCCAGATAAGATGGAACAAGACGATACTCTACCTTCTTGTCTCATCTCTCATACTATAAACAAGTGTCCTTTCTGCATCTATTTGGTGCCATGCTTTTTGCATTTTTGTGCTTTTTGGGGTGATTTTATTGTTTAAAATGGTCCTCAAGCTTACTGATAATATGTGCTGAGTGTTACTAAGTATAATTAGACTGTGATGTGCCTTACAGAAAAGATACATGTCTTAAATAAGCTTTGTTAGGCATGAGTTATAGTGTTGTTGGGCATGAATTCAAAGTAATGAATCATGAATATGTCTTTATATTTGAGATATTTCTTTTCTACAAAGTATATGTATATATTTTTTAAATATTGTCTGACAATATTTGTGATTTAGTTAGCGTTTAAGTCCATTTATATTTAATGATTATGATTTATGATTAAATCATGATTTAATGATTGGTCATATTATGTGATTTAACTACAGGTTACTATTTATTTTCTATTTATATCACAGATGATTCTTTTTCCATTGGGTTAATCAGTTATTTTTATTATACCATTTTAACCTGTATTCATTTATTAATTGTAAGTACTTTTATTATTATCTTAGTGTCTTAGAGATTGCAGTATACATAATTGACTTCTACAAATCTACCTTAAACCAGAACTTTTACCACTTACTAGAAAATATAAGAATATTAAATGATCTTAACTCCATTTTTCCTTCTGCATTTTGTAGATTTTTTCATATATTTTAATCCTGCTTAAATTTTGTATCCTACACTACATTGTTGTTGCTTTAATCAGGGTTCAGTAAACTACAGCATATGAGCCAGAGCTAGGCTCCAGTTTGTTTTTCTATAGCATGTGAACAAAGAATATTTTTAATATATTTTTTTAATGTTTAATGAAAAGAAGGAAAAATATGCAACAGAGGCCATAAGTGGCCTGCAAAGCCTAAAATATTTGCCAGCTAACCCATGATGGAAAATTTTGCTGATCCATGCTCCAAACTACCAATACTAATTTGGAATAACCAGCAGGTTTACCTTTTCAGAGATTTTCTGTCCTTTTTACATTATCAGGTTCTGCCTTCGATCATCTCTTTCTGCCTGAAGAAGTCCCTTTAGCATATTCTTAGCACAGGTCTCTTGGCAATACATTTTCTCATTTCTGGTAGATATTTTTGCTTCATAAAAATCCTAGCTTGTCAGTTACTTTCTTTCAACTCTTGTCATCATTTCTTCTTTAAAGTCAGCTATATGTCTTATTATTGCTCTTTTGAGGGTAGTGGATTTATTTTCCTTCTGGCTGCTTTCACAATTTTTCTCTTTGTCTTTGGTTTTCTGATATTGTAATATGCTGTAGCTAGTATTTTCTTTTCTTTCTTTTTATTTATTCTGTTTGATATTCTGTTTGTAGCATTTCTTGAATCATCAATTTGATTTCTTGAAATAGTTTTGGAAAAATCTCAGCCAGATTTTCTATAAATATTGCTCCTAGCCTATTCTCTTTTTTTCTGGGACTCCAATTATTTACATGTTAGAGTATTTCACCAAGTTTCATATTCTTCTTATGATCTTTTAAATTTTCTATTCCTCTTTTAAACTTCAGTATTTTCTAAAGATCAATCCTATAATTCTTTTTCTCCTATATCTAATCTGCTGCTAGGCTTATTTATTAAACTTTTAAGTTTTTATTTATTTTTTTCATTCCTAGGATTTCCATATACACACATGTATGTATGTATGTATGTATGTATAGTCCAGTTCTCTGATAAAATTGTCTGTTTTTCAGATATAGAATTTTCCTTTTGGATCAAATGTGTAGCCTTTTTGTTTTCTGCAATACTTTTCTCTTTTTTTCTTGAATATTTTAAGCCTGCTTATTTTATAGTTCACGACCATTAACTCTATTGTGGATATCCTGTTAGTTTGTTTACAAAGACTAGCTTCTCTTGGTTTTTAAATCATGCTATCTTATCTTTCATTTTCCTGACTATTTTTGATTGAATACTAGCCATGTATAGAGATACTTTGAGGTGAAGGTGTTATTTTCCACCAGAAAATATTACATTTAATTCACATAAAAGGGAACTAGCAATTCTAAACAACTTCATTTTTATCAGAGACGAAGGTGATTTTAATCTGAGATTAAATTTTTGTGAGGCCAGTCTATTTCTGGCTGAAAAGTGGTCTCATCTCTCTGGGTTTCCTTTTCACAGATTTTGGGCTCAAAAAATATATATAAGCTTTCTGAAGGCTCCTAAACATTTTTAGTTTTATATTTGGTACAATTTTCTAGTTGTTTTCAGTGGGAAGGTCTTAATTATTATTATTATTATTATTATTATTATTAATCATCTATTCTGTCATTTTAGAAACAGAACTCCTATAAAGGCATTTTTAAAAATATGATCATCTAGGGGAACCTGGTTGGTTCAGTCAGTTAAGCGTCTGCCTTCAGCTCAGGTCATGATCTCAGGGTCCCGGGATCAAACCCCGCATCAGGCTCCCTGCTCAGCAGGGTGTCTGCTTCTCCCTCCCTCGGCTGCTCCCCCTGCTCATGCTCTCTCCCTCTCTTGCTCCATCTCAACTAAATAAAAATAATAAAAATCTTCAAAAAATAAAATAAAGAAAATAAAGAAATAAAAATAAAATATGATCATCTAATATTCCCAAAATGAATATCATAGAAAATGACTATCATAAAAAATAAAAAAAATTAGAATGCATATATAGTCTGGATTTTTTAAAGATTTTATTTATTTATTTGACAGAGAGAGAGAGAACACAAGCAGGAGGAGTGACAGGCAGAGGGAGAAGCAGGCTTCCCATTGAGCAGGGAGCCCAACATGGGACTTGATCCCAGGGCCCTAGGATGATGACCTGAGTCGAAGGCAGTCATTTAACCAACTGAGCCACCCAGGCGCCCCTAGTCTGGATTTTTAAAAGAGGGTACAAGCATATGGATACTTATCAGCCTATACTTTTGTCTCTTTGGTTATTATTCATATATATATATTACTGTACTTGCAAGATAAAGCATATGAACCAGTAAACCAGCCCCCTCTCCTGAAAAGTTATTCTATGAAAGGGATATTATTTTGATTTAACAATTTTAGGGAAGAAGGCTCAATTATGACCTGATGCCAACTTCTTATAACATTAGAATTAATAAATAAGAGGAAAAAGAAAAGAAAAAAAGACTATTTTTGAATTTGGGACCCTAGCAAGAACTGATGTAAAGAGCTGTATAGCCCAGGTCATGAGATGTTTTGAGATTTAACTCAGCTCTGACACTTCACTGAAACAAGGCATTAAAGATGGCAATCCAGTAGTGATCAAGATTTATCTAAGAGAGTTATTGTTCTCATAGCCAATAACATCCTCCTTAAGGAGGACATTTAGGAGATCAGAGGACCTCTACTGGTACTGTTACTTCCCTTTTTATACACTGCCTTCCCAGGAAATAAGCCACCTGAAAAAACTGCTTGTTATGAATATATGTAGTGTGCTAATTTGTGAGAGCAGTTCTTTATATTATTGAAGTCGAACGTCCTATGAGCTATGCATTAGTCCTGGCATTTACACTATGGTAAAGTAATACAGGGAGGTCAAGGGTTGTGAGTTCTGACTAAAGCAAATATCCCTAGTGGAACCCAGAGATACACAGGAAATCAGGATATTTACATGATATCAGATATGGAGACTGAGATTAGATCATAAGGGGAAAAATGCATGTAGAAGGATCTTTTAAATGTCTCTCACACCTTTTCCGTACCTGTTGGGTGTGATTCCCCAGATCTCATTTGTTTCATTTGTTCTATACCAGGTCATCCTTTTCTTCTTTCTCCGATCAATTCTCAGTCATCTGGAATAAGAATAAAAGCATAAATAGATGAAGAAACATTCACCAGATTCACTCAACTTCCCACATGTGATTCTAGCAAGAAGTTTAAACACTCATGTCTATTATGTTGATTTATTGATTTACAATATAGTTAAACAGATGATGCAGCATACCAATTATATCATCATGAAAGAGGAAACGACCTGTAGACTTGGTGTTTAACACTAAGATAAAGCGTGGTCAACAGCACTGTAGCTGGGTCTATAAAAGTGCAAAAAAAACCAGACCACACCATGGTCAATACAAACAGAATAATACCATATTAAGGATAGTATTGGTTGTTAACTGCTATCACTAATGCTAATAGCAACAATTGGGATGAGCATTTTGCTAAAGTTCTAGACAAAGGATGAAGGTAGTGTGTTGTGTGGTTCAAGTATCTTCCATTTAGTAAGAAAGTACCATATTTAGCATGACAAACCATTCACACAAAAAATGTGTATGTTATAGAGTGGTAAGTGTTAATTAATAAAAACTACTCAAACTGAGTATATAACCATTGAAAGACACTGAGTAGAAGGGTGGGAATAAAAATGGAATGGCTTCTTAAAACTGTTGAGTCAAGTTTTAGAAAACTATGATAGAGGACTTGGTACAATGGAGAGCAAAACTGATCAAGAAAAAATAAGCAATGGCTCAGTTTGAAGAGATATCAATAATGTTAAAGAATGACCAAAATTGTTCAGACAAAGAAAGGGAATGGAAATGTGTGATTGCTAATTTGTATGAGTTTGGTGGCAGGGGTGAGATTTGGATGACCAGCTGTGATTACTGTTATATAATATGAATATATGCATATATGCAGATAATGTGATATGTCTGTCAGAATTCTAATACACTTAATTCAATTTGGCAGATCATTTAAAATAGATATATAGATAGATATAGATATAGATATATGTAGTAATCTTACTTGAATTTATAAGAAAGCCCTATTTTTATTAAAGCAATGCATCTGGTAGGCTGGTAGTCCCAGATTTCAAATCTATAGAAATTCTAGTGAAAATTGTTACACAGCGATATGGAGAGGATTCCTTACATTCATAACTAATGGTGGCATAGCAGTCCATGTGGACTGTACCTTTTTTTTTTCCTTACCTCCATGGTGAAATAAATTTACATAAAGATTTATAATAAATGGCATGGTTTTGTTTTTGTTTCTGTTTCATTACTTAATAATACATTTCAGTGAGTTCCTCTGCCTATCTCGTCGCGAGTCTTTTATATGTCCCATGAAATGTTCATGCCATTCCAATAACGGCAAAGCAGCTGTTGGAGGCACTTGATATTGCTCAAACAATGCTCCAGCGCGCTCTGTAATTTCATAAAAGTCAGTCAAGGGAGGGTGGAGCTCTTAGACGTGCATAATGGGAACTTCTCCTGTAAAGAAAAATGGGCACCATTGCTTTGCCATTTGCATATAGATTCCCCCCCTACTGCTACCTGAGAAAATTAAGAGCTTCCACCCTATCAGTTTCTTAAACATGTTCTTGAGAATGTCCACATTTATGTCAGCACTTTTTCGACATCCTAATGATGCTTTTGCGAGGACTATGGCATCTATATGGCTTGTTACCAGCTTAATGAAAAGTTGCTTTAGGTGTCAAAATAAATCTGAGAATGTTCTACACTTTAGCTGACTGTAATATATCATCATGGCCTGCTTAAGTAGTATAAACTGCAACATGATAAAGCAGCTAACAAAAACCTATGAGAACCAGTAGCTGGGATAATGGGCATTCAGTGTAAGGATAATATAGCAGCAATAAAAATTTCAATAACCAAAGGTTATATACCATACTTTTTAATGGAGTTCTTGGCTAACTGAGCTTTCTTCAACAGTAGACACCTGGGTAGGGTGATTCATTACATTCCTCTGACTTTCTTCCCACTTGGAATAGTATTAGTGAACAACTTCCTCCGGTCTTGAGATTCTTTTTTTGTTTAAATTGTACTTTTTGGAAATTAGATTGAGTCTTAGCTGTACTTACAGGTAAAGATGCAAATTGGTTTATCCTAAAAACAGTAGACTCAATGATTTTGTGATTTTTTTAAGTGAAAATACTATTTCCTGTAAACTGAAAGACAGAGCTCTAAGACTGACAGGTGGACGCATCCCATGTCCACCCACATTCATTTGTTTGATGATTACTTGGTGACTTCTTTCTCTTAGACTGGGGTCTCACCATTTCTGAAACTCGCACTTGACATCATGGTACATGCTCTTTGTTAGGACTCTCCTTCATCATCACAACCTGCTGAAGTCCTACCCGTTTGTTTTTCCCCATCCACTGCCTGTATTAAATGTCTTCATTTCTGTGAAAACTTCTCTGATAGCTTCAGCCAGAGTTTTTCCCTTCTCCACATGAATAACTGTGGAAGGAATATTATAGTGATGCTAGTCCTACTGTCACTAATTGGGTCGGAGTCTTCTCTCTGCTGTAGAGATCTTTTTAATCAGCACAATACTTGCAGTTGATTTGCTAATGGAAAGTTAAAGTACGGGATGAATTTTTTTTAAGGATATAGTCTTTACATTCTTTATTCTAACTTAAAACTGAGATACATAAAATAATTATTCAATCTTTTGGTATTTCCCAAGCCTTTAATTTGAATATAAATCTGGTTTTTGTAATCTAGTTATTTTTCTTGTATGAACTGTTCCCTAAAAAAATCATCTATGATTTTCATATTGAGGCTCTTTAAGGATTCATTTATTTAGTTTAGAGAGAGAAAGAGAGCACCGAGGGGAAGGGGCAGAGGGAGAGGGAGAGAATCCCTAGCGGATCCCCCACAGTCAGTGTGGAGCTGGACGCGGGGCTCAAACCCACGGCCCTGAGATCATAACCTGAGCCAAAACCAAGAGTCAGACGCTCAACTGACTGGGCCACCCAGGCTCCCCCATATGGAGGCTCTTTAAAATGGAGCAACATCTTTTTTTTGTTTTTAAGATTTTATTTATTTATTTGACAGGGAGAGACACAGCGAGAGAGGGAACATAAGCAGGGGGAGTGGGAGAGGGAGAAGCAGGCTTCCCTCCAAGCAGGGAGCCCGATACCGGACTCGATCCCAGAACCCTGGGATCATGACCTGACCCGAAGGCAGACACTTAACGACTGAGCCACCCAGGCGCCCCTAAAATGGAGCAACATCTTATATACACTTGTGTAAAAATCTGAAGGAAAAGTATGTATAGACTCTTACATTTTTTTCTCAAATATTTATCATTGTCCTGCCTTGACTGAATTTGAAAGCAGCACTTATGTGGTGGCTCTTTTTGTGACTAACAAATTGACTTAATGATCCTTTCTAAGGCTTTGTATTAATGTTCTTTGCTGCATAACAAATTACCCCAAACTTAGCAGCTTAATACAACACACATTTATTACCTCACAGGTTTTGAAGGTCAGGACTCCTGGTATAACTTAGTTGGCTCCTCTGCTCAGAGGCTCACAAAGCTGCCTCAAGTCGTCAGCCAGACTATATTCTCATCTGAGGCCAACTAGGGAAGAATCCTCACTGAAGCTTCTTCAGGTTGTTAGCTAAATTTTTTCCTTGTGGCTTTGTGACTGAAGGCCCTGGCTTCTTACTAGCTGTTTGCTGGAGGAGCCTCCAAGTTATAGAGACTGCCTACAGCTCCCTGCCACATGGCTCTGTCCATAGGTTGTTTACAACATACCTCTTTGCTTCTTTAAGGCCAGCATAAGAATCTCTATCTCTAGCCTGCTAAGATGTAGTTTCGTATAATGTAATATAATCAAAGGAGAAACATGCCATCACCTTTGCCATATAACATAACATAATCAAAGGAGTGGCATCTCCTCATCTTTGTCATATTCTGTTAGTTAGAAGCAAGTCACACGTTCTACATTCACTTAAGGTGAGGGATTATATAAGAGTATGACTCATTGGGAGTCACCTTAGGGTTTGTCCATCACAAGCATTAAAACTAAATTACTTCTCTTAGAAATAATAACACTCTTTTTGTATTCATCTTTAGTCAGCTTATCTAATACATAATTAAATTATATAATTAGAATACCACACTAAATGACATAAGCTGATTTGGGAATAAACACAGCTGAGTCTTGGGAAGTACACAACTCAATTGATATAAGAGGAAGTTTTCAGTCTTTGTAGGACTCCATCAGTGTGTTTTACAGAAAGAATGGACATTGTCTATAAAGCCAGTGAATCCATGTAAATGGAGTAGTTCAGAGAATTTCAGTGAACTAGTTTGTAACCCACTTGAGGTTATGGCTCATGATTTTATGTGCACACACGTGAACACACACACACACACTGTACACCCTGTGCTTTGTATATAGCAAGTTCTCAATAAATAGGAACGAGGTAAAGGAAGTTGGTCATGCATTGCAATACAAGTGCCATACAAACGATTTAGAGGAGGTAATTGCAAATGCAAAATGATGAAAATTTTCTATTCTACAAATAAATCATAGCATATTGGAGCTAATAGAAGTATTATGTGATATCTATGCTAGTTCTCTCTTTTTATAAATCTGGAAACTTAGACCAAAAGAGATAACCGATGAATTGCTATTGCATGCCTATTTTATTTATAAATTCACCATAATAAGGGGAGAGAGAGATATAAGCAAAGTGCTGGGAGATCATGATGAAACACATGCATGGTCAGGTTGAAAGCAGAGGTCTGCGGGAGTTTAAATGTACTGGAGATGGACCAAAAGAATTGGGATAGAGAAAGGGAGAAACATAAAGGAAAGCTTAGTCCTGTTGGAAGACACGGAATTTGCTAAGGCATGAAGACATGAAACTCTCATAGTTTATCAGAGAACATAAAGTGAACAATCTCAGTTCTAGAGAAAAGAATATTTTGAAGGAAATTGATATGTAAGGTCCAAGTGAAATTTTGAAGGGACTTAGACTCCATGCTAAATGGTAAAAATGATATTTTCTAATATATAGTCAGGATTCATAAGAAGTTTGTAGGTAAAAATAAGATCATGGGTGTTAAGAATACATTAACTGATATAGTATATGAAATGAATTGCGGAAGTATTATATGGCTGAAATATACTCCAAGCCTGGATATAGCCCTCATCTTGGATGACCAAAGTAGAAGCATATGGGAAATCCAACTGGAATAAAACTCAGTGCCCAGAGTTCTTAAAGGAACATAACTGTGAATCCTCACAGGATAAAGACAATAATAGAAATGGGCAAAAAAAAAAAAAAAAAAAAAAACACAAACAAAAACACCTTCATTGACATTGTGGGCATGATTTGGACATCAGTCAGTGATGGTGACAGGTGATGAGAGTAGTATAATGGGAGATGGGCTTTCAAGAAAAGGTGTCAGGGAGAGGAGCCACTGGGTGAGTAACATCCAGGGAACAGTCATGTGGACCCAAGAGAATTTCTAGCTCACTTCTGGCTCTAGAAGAATGCCTGTAGGAGAATGAAAAGTTTCCACTTAAAGCTCAAAAAAAATGGTGTTCTCAAAAGAAAAGTTCATATTGTAGTGCAGTTGAAAAGTAGAAGCAATCCTAAGAATAGTTGAGAGATACAGGACATTTTCTGGGTAATGAAAGAGGAGATCCTGAGTGTGTAGCACAGGGTTAAAAGTTGGGGCAGACAGATAAGATTAAAAAAATAACTATCAATTTCCAAGCTCATAACAGAATCAAAGTCCTCTCACTATATACAAACACCGTATCAAATAGTTACATGGTCTGTAGCTAAAGGTAAATGTCCATTGTCTCCTCACCACAAGACATACAGCTTGTTTAAACTTCAACTGGATGACATCATTAAACCAGCATTAGTTCATCATTATCATGTGTCTGAAAATGTGTTTTCTTGTTGTGGAATAAGCAAAGATACTAAGATATTTCATGTGGAAGTTCTCCATACATGCTGCTCACTCAAACCGTCTCTTCTTCATAAGCCCACCATATCTATATGTAAATCCACACAATACCTGCTCAACAAAGATGGTATGAATTTCTTTCATGAGATATTGAAGCCATCCGATGACAGGGAGAACTCAATCCTACTGCCCTCTCCTCCACTTTAACTCTTTCCCCCTCCCAATTCAATGTACCCTTTCTGTACTTTCATTAAGCCTTCCTGTTCACCTTCACCTTTATCTGATGACCCCCCTTTAGTACTATGTTTCATCAATGATGCCCTGTTACTTGTTTCATTTTTCCTCCAAGTTGACTTCTCTCTGTCAAAGAACACACCAGATCAGTTCTCTCCCGTTCTAAAAATTCCATCTTTAAACATGACTTCTTTTGGCTCCACTTTACCTATTTTAATATTCAGTCATTCTTCCTAAAAGAGCTGTCCACACTTTATCATCATAAATTTACTTTGGTTTTCATCTAAAGTTGTTTCTCTCAGTGAGGTGGTCAGAAGCATTGTATTTGGAAAAATCTAAGCCTTCTCTCGAGAGTTCTCCATAATGCTTCATCATAAGGAAATGTTTTAATGATTTTCATCTACTTTCTGTAGATTGTTTTCTGTCCCATTGATAATCCCTTTGATTATAAATTTACATCACACAAATCTCCTTCTATCATCTCCAGAACATAGCAAGGCTGTGACCAAAGCTGTCTCAGGAAGCATTTTAAACTTAGAATGGATTAATATTGAATTTTAAAACTTTCATATGCTTTCCATATCTCATTGGTTGACCCCTTTATTCTCTAATAGACCTAAACATAAGGCAACTCACATTTGTTTTATACAATTAGACAATTATTTGCCCATATCATGCCTTGACACCAGTGCATGGGAAGCTCCCATAAGAACAAAAGAGAACATTCTGTTAGACTTCTGAGGAAGTGAGAATGAGATTCTCAAACTATAGTCAAGGTCTTGCCATCTTCCAGTGCACCTCAGTAAATCACATTATAATAGTCTCTTCATTCATTTACTTGAATTAATTCTTCATAACCTTTGTTTTTTTGTTTACTGCTAGATCTCCAGTCTTCTAGACTAGCACCTAGAATATGTTAGGCACCTGATAAATATCTGTTGAATAATGGAATAAACAACAGATTTCTTGTCCTACACTCTATTTTCCCTCTTAGCTTAATGGAGAGCCTTCAAAACTAAAATAATAACTCTCACTCATTCTGTTATACAGGTATTCCTGTATAACTTTTGAAAGCTCACATTTTGCTACTTCACTTTTATGAAAGACCTACATTAGAGCCTTTTCTTGCTAACCAAAAGAAATCTGAAAAGGATTTTCACTTTTACCAAAAAAAGGCAAAAAGCAAAAATAGCATTCAGCCTTTGTTTTGCAGGGAGCAGTTATTAGAGGCGGTGTACACCTCAAGGAGCAATAGTGGCCCCACCAAGCTCCTTCTCCGGGAATTACGCTCAGCATCTCAACATCAACTGCCAGAGCTTTGAACTGTGTCTGTGAGCATTTGTGCTTTATCTCGATTGATTTTGTGCATCTGTTAGCAAGATGTGACCTAAGGTATCAGAAAAGCCTAAGAGAGGTTATTTTGGGGGCCTGGGAACCTCAACAACTTTTCCTATAAATTACTATTAATTGCTTCTTCATTTGATGCTATTTTGGCTTATGAAAGTTTTCATAGGAATGCTCTACATCCAGATAGCAGAGGAAACCTGCAGTTTCATTTTCAGATTCTCCTTTTAATCAGGTTGGTTTGACACTTATTCTCTTTATGTTTCTGGTTGCTTTGTCATTTTCCAGGAGGGTACTTTCACAGAAACAGGGTCAACTTTCAGCCTCCCTGAAGCTACTTCTCAGGTTATGATACCCCTCGATCCTCACAACCATTGACTATCTTCTCTTTCATTGAAGAAAGTTAGGTATGGAGGTGCTAAAAGCTGTATAAATAATTAATGGCATGGAGACACTTGGATGCATAATTCAATTGTATTAGACAAATAGATCAGATACGTTAGAGCCACAGCACTGGCAATAGATGGGAGACTTCTTCAGCACTACTAAAATACAGGGCCCAGAGAGATACTGGTGTTACAAGTAGGATGAATTACTGCGACCAGCCGCGATATAATAACGGTATGAATTATTGAATTGGCATCTTCCTGAGACAGCTTTGGTCGCAGCCTTGCTATGTTCTGGAGATGATAGAAGGAGATTTGTGTGATGTAAATTTATAATCAAAGGGTGTTCAGGATGAAAGATGACCTCCAAGGTTATGAACCTGAGCAGGAGACTGCATCATCACATGAAAAAGGCACTGTAAAATATGAAGCATTCTTCAGTTAGTAGTTGAAAGCCAAAGAAGCTCTACTCCCTTGCAAATTTAACTCTAGGAAAGTTTCAGATAGGCAGAGATAGAATGTAGGATACCAAGATAATCATGTTTTCAGCAGCTGAGGTGAAAAAAGTAGATCTGGGCAAAATCAGTTTAAACATGTTTCCTGAAATTATGCCTGAGAAAGGCTTAGCAACTAATTAAAACATTTGGGCTCTGAATAGCACAGAGACCTATGGTTGTGCGTGCGCACACACACACACACAGACACACACTCCACTTCCCTGGCAATTGGGTAATTGGGGTCCCATATATAGTTAGAATATTTTGTTAATGTCCAGGTTGTTTCATTATAGCTAGATCAGAGGGACGCCTTTATTTTGGAAAGTGATCTGAAAAATACGCTTCTGACCTGCTGACTGGCAGAATCTTTTTTCTTCTTCTGAGCTCAGCTAGCTGTGTAAGAGAAACCCAGACACACTGGGAGCACTTGCCTTTGCCACCACTGCTTGACATGCTGAGAGATGGAGATGGATCTGGGAGACAGAAGCTCCTTCCTGAAAACAAAGTAGCCTTTAAAAAGGGCTGTTAAACTGCTGTCTCGTGTTTGATTATTCTGTCCTCAGTAAAGTCCTTTATTTTTTACTACTAAATGGTCATTTTTATGGATGACATTATTTTAGTCCAATGACTGTTTCAAGAAACAATAGGTCAAAAGCAGCAAAGTATAGACCAGAGCCAGGACTGTGGAGAAAATTACCCCAAATAATAGACCTTAGTCAGTTCAATCCACGAGAGCATCCTCCAGGATAGTGTGTCAGATATTCAGGGAAAATCTCTTATAGACATGGTTTTAATTTAATGCAATGAAATAGTAATGCATAGATTTATACCATGTAATAAGACATTTTTATGTCTATACATAATTTCAAATTACATATGAAAAATACAGTAACTCAAATTAATGCATTTCTAACATATGATCAATTGCATTGCATTTCCTGGCTGTTAAAATTGTGTTTTATAGCATCAATAACAAATGTAATAAAATGTATTTCCTTATTAGGTCCCTCATCTTTTTTTTTTTTTTTTTTTAAGAAAGGCAATAACCTAAAATTGTTATCTCCAAAGTTACTTTTTTTAAAAAAAATGACTTAATTGTTCTTATATTGTGTAGTAAAGAGAACAGACGGTATTGACAAAATTAATTCCCAAAAAACCCCACACAATTTTGCTCTTTTATTTTCTTCCAAGACAACAAAGATACATCAAAGACGACTGAAAAATAATCTTGGGGAAGGGAATTACTATTACTTATAGAGTGTCAGAATCAATAAAATAGTACCTCTTGGTTTATTGACCTGAAGATATTTAAATCACTGCTCTTTTATTTTTAAATAATTAATTATTTTCAGAATTTTATTTACTTAAATAGAAATTGTTTAAAACTTATACTCAAAAGAATGAGTATTTAGCTTGTCCGTATTGTGCCATCTCCAGTGTAGGTAAGGCGTTCCTTTCTGTAACTGTCAAGGAGGCTACCAGCTGTCCTTTCTTTCTCCCCCTTAGCTATTCTCCAGGCTAGTAACAAAGTATACTTTCTTACTTAGGAAGAGGGGAGATAATTCAATAAAATAACTCACAGAAGAGGCTACAGATTTCTCTCTCCTAACCAGTTGGGGAATTGATTTTGATTTAGATTGAGAGTCACACTAATTTTTTAATTTTGTTTTTGAGACACCGAATGCTTATTCTCTGCAACCCATAACTTGCTTTGTCATGTCATCTACTGGAATACACGATTGTAACGATCATGAAGTAGGTAAGCATCCACAAAAGCTTCTTTGTGCAAAAAATGCAAAACAAAAACATATATGGCAAGAGACACGGGATTAAGTATTGTATACTACAGTTCCCTAAACTTTAATTTTATAAATTTTTTAAAAGAAAATAAACCTGCCATTAAAGTCTGCCAAGATTGACTTGAAATGACCTTTCCTGGCCCGTACATGTATGGGGTTTTAGGGTTGGCTGTCATCATAAGTATCAGTGTCCTGCACCCACCACAGGCAATGTCTTAATACCAAATGCTGAAATCCCTGCCTTGTGGGGTATCAAATCCAATTAGCGGGAAAAAAGTCTTACACATGAAAAGACAAATAACAATGCATGGTACTAGATGCTAAAAGTCATAATGAAGACCCAGGATAGGATTCATAATATAAAATTTGTTTTAAACTCTATTCACTGAAAAGCAATTTTCCTTTTCACTCTTATTTTTTGTTCCCAAATGTAGATTCATGTTTGGAGTATTTCCTTTTATTGGTGCATCGTTTTGAATTGCAGAGTTGTGTAAGGACACGTTTTCTCCATGCACTTATTAAGGGTGGCTAACGTGCTCACCTCCTAGGAGCAAACATTTTCTAGATTCACTGGTTTCTGAGAAACCCATGGATGAGCCTGGCAATTGACATCTTTAAATTACTGATGACCTGTAGTATTAATCCTTTCACCTTGCTAAGGCATGCCTGGTCGGCCATGGTAATCAGGCTTTTTTTGCTCATCATAATCCCATTAACAAATTGAAAGATAGAACAAGAATTTTTTTACCAATCCCTCTGACAGGAAGCAGTGCAAAGGGGTTATAATTATGGATTATGTCTTTTATTATACATTGGAGCAAGCACACATTAGCCTAATTAAAAACACAGTGTGAATATTCAACTGCATTGAGCTGCAAATGTTTAAGGGCTGTCTGTAACAGCTGAAAATATATTTTGGTCTCATAGCAAACCTCGTCAAGTTGTATGGAAAACTGAGTTCAAGAATGGAGGATTGCACATTTTTGTGTTGGCAGATTTCCTGAGACCTCACCATGTAAAACACTTGCTAATCTGGGTCTCAGAGAGAAAAAACACACCTGAATGAACCATAGGATTAGAAAGTGAGGCTATGCTGAGGTTTACTAATGTAAAGTTAGATATTCAGCTTCACTAAATATCACAATCTGGTTTGGACTACTATTAGAAGAACCCATGAGTGAGCAGAAATCTGTCCTGGACCTGATTCAGCATCTTAAGAAGCTACCTTGTTGTCAACTTCAGAAATGTTGGCTTGGAATCATAGAATTGTAGATCTAGATTAGCATGTATAGGCAATACAGCCCAATTCTTTGAAATCAGGAGATCCGGTAGGTGAAATGACCTATGTAAGGCATAGAGCAGACAAGGGGCAGAGCTGGACCAGGCTAGCTACCAACATTTGGTCAAGTTGCTCATTGCATAACTGTAAGGAAGTGCCAATCATGAAAACTATGATGGACAATCTTCAGAGCCCCATGCAGTAGCCTTAGATGTTTCCATGGTCTGTTGTCCATTTCATAACTGAATGCCTTCTTTACCTTCCTACTTTAAGTATTGAATTTTTTTTTCAACTTCTCATCAGGATACTCTTCTATCCCTGGCCTAAATTATTTTTATTATGACTAAAACTATATTTTTCCTTGTCTTATGGACGGGGCTTACCATCAGATACAAAACTTCTTTAAAATATGTTACTGTGTTACTGACCTCTACTGATAAAAATTCTTTCCTATTTCAGATAAGCAGTGAGCCCTGATCCAGAAAATGCACCATTATGACTTAATTTCAGTGCATGGATATAAATATGTCCATCACATATGGACACTCACATCTGGACCAAAACTAAACATAAGATCACTGAGCAATGGTCAGTAGAAATATATCCCCCTTCGAGCATGATACATGACAAGGAGAGGTCCAAGAGTATGATACATGCTGTCATCTGCTTATATTGGCAACAGGGTAACTGGGCCTAGGTCATGGCATTAAAACAGAGTTGGATCTTCCCTAAATATGCTTCCTAAACATATATCAAACTTCACTCCTGCTCTACATCTCTATTCTGAGCTACCATCATCTTTCATCTGGATAACTTAAGCAGCATCTGCATTGATCACCTGTTTCCATAGGTGCCTACTTTTAATCCATTCTCCACAAAGCTGTCATAAAATATTCCTAAAACACAAATCTCATTAGATCTTCTTCCCATTAAACTACTTCAGATGCTTCCGAATCGTGCCAAAATGGATACCAAGCCCTTTACCATTGCTCTCAAAGTCAGGCCAGTTCTCCTGACCTCCTCTTTGTCTGCTTTGCTCCAACTCCTTGGCTGTCTTTCAGTTCCACTTATGCACTAGGTTACTTCCTGTCTCAGCAACTTTGAATCAATATTTTTTTCTTCCTGGAAAGCTTTTCCCGTTGCTTCTGGAATAATCCACACTTATCTTTATCTTGCGAGCTTCAGCTTAAATGTCATTTCATCAAGGAATTCCTGTTTCCATCTCACAGCTGTGCTCCACCCTCAAGGCAAGGCATCATGTCATCTGCTTTCTGGGAGTTCTCATGATCATAATTTATACAGTTTTCTGCCTGATTATTAATTGAATATGCATCTCTCCCGCTAGATTAAAAGTTCCATGAGGTCCCAGATCCGGTCTTTTCTTTTTTTTTTCCATCACCCTGTTGCCAGCATAGAGCATAGTGCCTCTGCATAGCACAGAGCATAATAATGAGTAGTGTGGAATGAGTGAATGAATGGGCACTGGGTAGCATTTCATGTCAGTCACACCCACTGGGTAGAAAGTTAATTAAATCACATTTCTGGGACTGGGTGCTTGCACATCCTGTTCCATCTGCTTGGAATTACCTTCTTTCCACTTCACATTAGCTTCTGTTTAGTCTTCAGAGTTATCACTTCATAATGATTCACACCCCCAGGCTAGTTCCCTCTGTTGAACTCAGGTGGTTTCTTTCCATTTCCATTTAGAGCATTTTTTAAATAATTAATTTACATTTAATTGTGCAAAAGTTGTATCATTCTCTTGCCTGCACTTAAGCTTACCAATATGCTCAGTTCTCAGGACAGTGCCTACTACATCGTAGGCTCTAAGAAAATGTTTGTGAAATGGACAAAAAGATGCATGTTCAGGAATTTTCTTCATGATATTGAGATGTCCACTATGAGAAGAGCTGTTACTCCTATAAGAGTGGTCATGTGTGTGCATGAGTGTTCAAGTGTTAACACTAGCTAAAGAGGTCCAGATCTCAGGCAGATAGTTCACTCTTTTACTGAATAAAGATTCTTTGATGTATATATTTAAAAGCAAACCTATATTTCTTATGTTGACTTGAGGTCTGTTTATTGACCCAGGCTCCTCAGGGGTCTGTGGGGAGGGTTATTTCCTTTTGTTCAGTCAGAACCCTCACATTCAGTTATTCACTAACTTACCCCACTTGTCACTCAGATCCAGGGGAGGATAGAGTTCACAGGCAAGTATATCCCACAAACATTCTGATAGCCTCTGTAGGCCAATAGACAGAAAGGAAGCTGCCACCAGGTCATATTAATGACTTCATTTACACATGGCCTAAACAAAAAAAAACTGAGAAAAGCCATCTGGCTTAGATGCCAAGAAAATGCCTCAGGAGATCGTAATAAACCCTCCCTCAGTATTCTCTTCTCCAGGCTAAATGACCCAGTTCTTCCAGGATTTCTTAACAGAGTTTATTCTAGGGTACTACATTTCCTGGCCACACTGTTCTGAATTGTAGGAATAAGTAGTTCCTTCTAAGCCATGTAATTTTTACCTCTCATCAAAAAGGAAGGTACCTAAACACACAAAATCATGAACTATCAGAGCTTTAATGATATGTAGAGAACATGTAAGTGCTTCTTCCCTTTAATAATGAGGAAACCGAGGCCTAGAAGGGCTGTCTAACTTAGATGAGGTCTCCCCAATAGGTATAATGATTACCTCCCAGGTACTCATGCATATGAATATAACATCTCATAAATCTATGCTCCTATGAAGAAAAGGAGAGATGTTTTTGAAATCCACCAGGATCTCTAATTTCCTGACTGTTGTTGACTTGGCAATGGTATTTTAAATGGTATCTGTATCATTCCTTAATGACCAATTGGCTAAACAGTTATTTAAACTGGTGGTGTCAAAATCTGTCTGTGATTCTATTAGATAGTAATCACACTTACTTACCTTCCCTTACATATGCATGCTGATATACCCTGGCTGTTGGTAAAAAATACATGTTGCAAAATGCAGAGATATAGTTTTTAAATGAAAAGGCTTATGATTTTCAGTTTTGGATATTTTAACACTCAATAAGCAACGCTTTATGGTATAAGTATATATTAACTACTGCTGTCATTGCTTTGACTCAACTATTATTTTATGACCTTTTTACCATTCTAAATGATGTTTCAGTATGGGGTTTATGTTTTTAATATGGCTTTTCATGTGGCACTGAAGCTAGTCCTTCAGGAGAATGGGAATGTTTGTAGGGATTCTTGTTGAGAGAATTTCCGAGGTTAGCTACCCAGGCATGGATACAGATAACCAGATTCACAACTGGTGATCTAGGGTTCCTCTCACAATCCCCAGTTCTTCCTTTTTGATGTTCCATCATAAACAAGATAGATGTTTCACTGATAATATTAAGCAAGTACAACAAGTGCATAAGCCACTTAACTGATGATTGCTGCCACAGTGCTAAGTTTTAATAGCATTATCATATTTAAATGCATGATGTGAGATCAGCTGAGGTAAATAGTATTATTGTCCCCATTAGAAATGATATAAATTATCATCTTAAAATACCATGTAATAATTACATACTTATAAAAATAAAGCATCCTAACTATAGGAATTTTTAATTCTCTTTAATAATTATTATTTCAAAAGGAAATCACAGAGTATCTAGGATACACCAAAACATGTAGAATTTCATACAAACTGAAACCACACTAAGATACCACTATGCACCTATTAAAATGGCAGAAGTTAAAAAAACTGCGTGTACAAAATGATGGTGACTATGTGGAGGAACTGGAACTCTTATACACTACTGAGAGGAGTTTAAACAATTCAGTTCCTTTGGAAATGACTTTGGCAGTTTCTTAAAAAGTTAAACATACACCTGTCAGAGGAGCCAGCCATTTCACTCCTAGGTATTTTTCAAGGAAGAATGAAAGCTTAGGTCTACAAAAATGGATACACGGGTGCTCGTAGATCTTTTGTTTGTGATAGCCCCATACTAGAAACAACATAAATGTCCCCCAACAGATAAATGGATAAACAAACTGTAATCTATCAGTACATTGGAGTATTATTCAGCAACAATAAGGAATGAACAACTGATACATGCAACAACATGGATGAAGGTCAAAATAATTGCACTGAATGAGATACTGGACACACAAAGTACATCGTGTGTGATTCAATTTATAGAAAATTCTAGGAACTACAAACTAAATACACTACAGTGGCAGAAAGTATATCAGTGGTTTTCTGGGAATGGAGGGGAGGGCATGGGGTGGGGCAGAAAGGATGTGATACAATGGGTTATAGAGGCCTAAAGAAACTTTTGGGAGTGATGGAGATGTCTATTATTTTCATTGTGGCAATTGTTCACAGAATATCCACTTATATTTAAATATCTATTTCCTGTCAGTTGTGCCTCAATAAAGCTGTTAAAATAAACGAAATAATTTTATAAAACTGCAATTCTTATTAAACAAAAAATATTTGAATTAATCAGCTCAACAGGTTAGAAAGTGAGGCAGTAATTTAGTGCTATCAAAGTAAACGAAAGAAAGAAGTATGAGAGCTGAAATGAAAGAATTATAAATTTTTGAAAATTGAAGTAGATAAATAAACCAGAAAGCGATTCTTTGTATTAAGGAAAAATACTTCCAATGTGCATAACAAAGAAAATGTTTAAAAGTAGCAAAACATACATTTAAGAATTAACAAAAAGGAAGAAGGCTTCGCTTTAATAAATTAGTCATAAGAGAGAAATTTGTCAAACACTGTAAAAATAATATTGGAAATATAAATCACTAGAATAATATTCTAGGAAAATTAAAAATAACAAAATTGACTCCAAAAATGATTTTTAAATTGAAAAAACAAAATTCAACCATGGGGGAAACAAAAATAATAAAGAGTAATTTTTTTTAAAAATGGGGCTAGTTTGTTTTACTGGTGATTTTTTTCAAAACTTTACATGCATTTCCTGTGAAATTTTTACTTTTTATGAATATATGACAAAACCATTATCATTTAAAAACTGTAAGATTGGCCAGGAGTAAATAACACATCAGTGGAAACAAATATTGAAGGACCTCCTATAGACAGAGACAAAGAAAATAAATCCGTTGCAAAAGGAGAGAGTTATATGGACAAAATATAATTAAAAGATTAAATAAGTATTTCCACTCTTTGAGGAAACTATATACTATTATTTCATATTCACTGAATTAATAAATAATAAAAAGATTGACCAAGTTTTGTGCTGTGTGTGAAAATACAGGGAGGAACATCACCTACAGTCTTACTTTCTTCTACTCTTTATGGAACAGTGAATTGGTACAACATTGCTAGAGGAAAATTTGGCAAAATAAATGTATTAAAATCTATGGATATCTTTGATTCTTAAATTTCATTATTAGGAATTAATCTTAAAAATATTGTTAAGAAGGGGTAGATATAAGTGTACACATTTGTTCACAGCATCATAGTGTATATTTGCAAAAGTTTAGCAAAAGACTAAATATCTTCTAATGGGCACTGGTTATAAATTACAGGAATCCACAAACGTTGGTATTCTATGTAGCCATTAAATCATGATACAGATATGTATTTTATTGGTATGGAAAGATGTCTTTCAATATCAGTGAGTGAGGGTGCCTGGGTGGCTCAGTCGGTTAAACATCTGCCTTCAGGTCAGGTCATGATTTTGGGGTCCTGGGATCAAGCACGTGTCAGGCTCCCTGCTCAGCAGGGAGTCTGCTTCTCCCTCCCTCTCTGCCCCACCCCTGCCCACTTGTGCTCTCTCTCTATCTCAAATAAATAAAAATCTTTAAATAAAAAAAATATTTTAGAGAGTGAGAAAGGGTATATTCATATTTTTAAATGTTATTTGATATATGTACACACAGACACTCATACACATACTGATTTTTTTAAATTTCTAATATGTTTTAGAGCAGTAGCAGGATGGTTGTAAAATATTTTCAAAAAAGTTAACAGCATTATAATAGGTGATAAGATTCAGGTAATACTTCTTATTTTCTTTTTTAATACTTTTTAGTCTTTTAAAAAATAATGGCTTAAAATACTCCATATTATCATGGGAAAACTATTTTATTTGGGGAACCATTAAATGAAATATTTGAGTAACCTCTTACTCCGAATAAACTGGAGTAGTCATCTCTGAGTTCTGCCCACAGGGGTAAATGATTCTGATTTGATTTTGTGCACCTTGTTAACCCATCCATGGAATTAGCAAGTGGGCACTGAGGAAAGGGAGCTGCTGGGTGTGGAGGTGGCATGCAGGGCAGGGGTTTGGTGGAGATTGCTACTTGCTGAAAGGTGCTGATGCTACCCTGCAGAATTCTCCAAATGCATTTGTGAGAAAATGAGAAAAAAACTCAGTTGTTGTTTTTTTTTAAATTTCTCTCCAAACCATGAATTTAGCTAGGTTTGTGAATATACAGTGTTTACAGAAATTAAAGTTTCCAAGCCACTATTGGTTGTAACTTATTTCTCCTTCCTTTGAAATCCAGTGAACCTAAGAGTATGGGAAGTGGTAGAAACATGTAAAAAGTCAGAGTGACATGCGGAAAAGAGTCTACTTGGAGGTCCATTAGGAAAGCCTTTGAAAGCTACTAGCAGATTCTGATCCCATAGTTAAAAGGGTGCCTTTCTATTAACCAATAATACCACATTCTAAACCCAAACCCTAAGTTGGAATCAGAGAGTCATTGAACATGATTATGAATATGAATATGATTATGTGCGTCTGTTATAGAAACAGCCATGCAAGTGAGAACAGGTAGAGGATTTTTCTTTGTTATCCTAGAGATATGGAAACATGACCCACTTACCTAAAACAATTAGAGAATAATGCAAAATAGTGTGGTGAGTGTTCAGTGGTACAATTTAGTTAAGACATGAATTCAAAGAGTTAATGACATTAAGCACAAAAGACTTCATCCAAAACTTTGATCCTCTAGAAGGCCTGTAGCCTCATATTTCCAAGAGAATAGCACCAACGTTCACCCAGAGAATGGCCTGATTGGGAATCCAGGGTTTCATTGCTGACTCTTATGTCCCAGAGTTCACCGGTAACAACCAAAAACTCCATGTGTCTCAACATCACCACTGCTGTTATTTGGGTTCGGTTCTCTATGAACTTCTGCTTGAACTATTGACACCATTGCCTAACTGGTATGCCTGCCTCTTATTTTGTCCTGTCTAAATCAGTGGACTCAGTGTGACCTTTCTAAAATGCATCTCTAACCCAACCAATCTCCTCCCTAAAATATTTCAATGACTCCCCATTTCCAACAGCATGAAATCTAAACCCCTTAGGATGACACACAAATTTCTTTGTAATCGGTCCTCTGCTTGTCTCTCCAGGCTCATCTCTGCTGGTCCCCTGACACTTCATCTCTTCATCCTGAAATGATTTGTTATTCCTGGCATGTACCAAGGCCTTGTCACCTTGAGGCACTTCACACATCAACTCACTCCCACCCCACTCCCATCAGCAATCCCCATACTACCTTTATTACCTGGCTAACTTCAATTCATCCTTTAGGATTCAGCCCAGATGCCACCTCTCCCCAGAAGATGTTTTGTCTGACCTCATGTGTCAGAAATTGATAGCCTTCCATCTCTCCTGTAACATCCCATGTGTATTTCTATTTTAGGATTTGTCTGTGTAACAGTTTACCTGTTGCCCCACATGCACCGTCAACTCCCTGAGGTTAGGAATTACATCTTATTCATCACTGTATCCTACGCAGATTGTCACCCTATGTCCAGTATTTGGTGAGTACCCAAACTATCTGTTGCGTGCCAAACTGAATGAATGAATGACTGAATGAGTAGTGAAGAGATTACTGTATGAACAAAATCATTGAAATGTGTATGCCGTCATGAATATGAAATGACTATGAAAGGGAATAGTAAGTGATAAGAAGAAAAATACCAGACTGTGAGACCAAACTTTTTCAAAATTGTGTTTTATGTAGTGTTCAATCCACACAAATTAATAGTCATATATTGTTTATATGAATACATAGATGCATTTGTATGTACATATACAAACATATATATGCGTGTGTATATACACATACATTTCCCATCTTCTTAATGGACACTAGACTGGGTTCCCATCAGTATGCTCACTCAATATACCAAGCAAACCTGAGGCTTATAAAGCAGTCCATATTGTTCATTACATGTTCTCCTATGTTTAAGTCATTGCATGATTCTTGAGTTTAGAATCTGTTATTATTCTACATAGTGCCAAGCATTGTGCTAAACCCTCAGTAGTTACATTTATTTCAGGAAATGGGCCTGATCTCATGGGTAAAGGAGTGATTCGTTTTCGAGAAGCAGAAGTGTGGCTACCAGGTATGCAGAGCAGGTCCAAAGCACAGAACCTGGTATTTCATGAATTTAGGAAAGTTTTTCAAAAGAAGCTTAAAGCACAGGAGTTGACGTTTTATTAATAATTCCTTTCTTGAGAGACTCATGTGGCTTGGGCTGTTTTCAGCTCTTTCAAGTCCTCTCTTCTGCTGATGTAGCGAGAAGCAGCAAATTCAAAGTAAAGCTAAAAGAAGCCTGGAAGCTCAGCCTCTGGGCAGTCATTTTCAGCATTTAGGAGTGCCTGTAAATGGCTAGTGAGCTGGTGGTAGCACCATTGATTCTATTTTTAACAGTTGACTTCCTCACAATCAATGGGATTGACCAAACCAACTGTCAAGTCAGCAGCAACCAGGCGATGGCCACACCGTGGTCCATTAATGTGGCCTGTGGCTCCAGGTGGGTGTATACCTCTAATAAAGCCTGAGCCAGGGAACACATCCCCTGGCACCAGCATGCCCAATCCCTTTTCTCAGTGCCAGCGGACCCCATTACCATAGAAACTTGATGGGGAAAGACCCAGAAGTAAATTATGCAGCTCTTTAGCACCCTCTGGTGTCCAGTCTTCCAAAAACCCAAAATTCTCCTGGGTTTTTAAAAATCTGACAATGATCATTCCTCCCCAAAACTATGTACTTCCTTGTGATGTTCAGCAATCCAGAGTGAGAAATTCTTTTATCACCTGATATTACCATTCTTGTTGGCTAAAGAATATTCCTAATGGGAAAAATGTCCCCTCCAACTATCATCTAATTAAGGGGAACCAGGATCACTTAGGCAGGGCATTTTTGGAATAGGTAATACGAAAACTGCCTGCTTTAAAATCTGGAATTTATTTTGGGTTATACAAAGTAAAATTTTCTGGAAAATAATAATGTCTTTATGTAGAAGTCATTAACAATTTGTTGCAGATAAGGAGATACTAACCAAAATAACATTGATTTTCCTCTTAGGACTTCTTCTCCCATCCTTATCCATGGGCAAATGCCATAAAGGAGAAATATTTTGGGGTGGGCATCAGATCTGGGCCCTAAGTTTGACTCCTCTTTCAGGCTGAAATGTGACTTGGGAAATCACAATCTCTCTGCAGCTTTCTCAAATATAAAATAAGAATATAAGTGCAGGACAGTTTTCTCATCTTGAGGAGGAAATATGGAAATCTAAGATCCTATAAGGCTGTCAGGGCTCGGGTGTCTGTACTACCTGGAGATGGCTGATGGATGCCTAGATTTCATTATCTACTCGTGCGTAAGTTTGAATCTTTTCATAATAAAAGAGTTAAACGACTTGCAGTTGGAATCAATTTTCCGTGTTCTCCTGAATATCAGGTTAATGAGACTCTGTGCCAATCCTGAAAACATAGGAAGAATGGTTGATTCTCATTTGAGACCCTCTCGTGATTATACATTTTAAAATAAGCATTGGTGGTTCAATAAAATCTCCCCTTTTTTAGAGTGGCCTTAAGCAATGTATGAGAAGAAGTGAATTAGAAAGGATTTCTGCAGGAAAGTGCCAAGTGTTCTTCATGTGTTTTTATCATAACCGTGCTCACTTATTAAGATCCTACTAGGTACCAAGAGTTTTAGATACCTCATTTTATTTAATCCTCCTAATGTTCTTGGAAGATAGGTTTTATTATTCTCATTTTGTAGAAAAGGAAACTAAGCCTCAGAGATGCAAAGCAATTTGTCCCAGTTACCACGCAACCTGTAGAGCTAAGATTCAGACCGAGGTTTTTTTTTTGTTGTTTTGTTTTGTTTTGTTTTTTTCTGAAGCCAAGCCAGGTTTATTTTTTGTTTGGGGAGTTTTATGTTGTTGTTGTTGTTGTTGTTTTTTACCCATAGAAGTAGTCTCTTTTCATTTAGAGAGAGAAGTGGGGAAGGGAAAGAATTCCTGAGCTCATTTTCTGGCAGAGCTCTTCAAAGTGTCTTTTCCTAACAATGGATGGTTGTAAGAAGTCCCAGAGGCAGGCAATCCAATGGTCCTGCTTTGTCTCCTTGGCAGTGAGAGGCCTGCAGGCTGACGAGGGGTCGTCCCTATTCAGCAAGGCATCGTCTACAGAGGAGCAACTCCACTCATTCACTTTCCTCAGGTTTTAATGGAGCATCTACTGTATGCCAGGTACTTCCAGGGCGGTAAATGAAACTAGAGTTGTTTCTTTAAAAGTCTTCACACCGGCGCCTGTGTGGCTCAGATGGTTGAGCGTCTGCCTTCGGCTCAGGTCATGATCTCAGGGTCCTGGGATCGAGTTCCGCATCGGGCTCCCTGCTCCTTGGGAGCCTGCTTCTCCCTCTGCCTCTCTCTCTCTCTCTCTGTCTCTCATGAATAAATAAATAAAATCTTTAAAAGTCTTCACACGTCAGAAGAAATAGCACAGGTGCCTCTAAGGAAACAAGGGAGGCCTTGCTAATCCCCACCCCCACTCCCTAGAAGGATTCACCGCATTATGGCATCCAGGGGAGGTCAGCAGAGCCCCAGGAATTTGTGCTCACATCCATCTGCCCTTCCTCCACTACAGCCAAGTTAGCTCTTTGGTCCCAGACTGCCAACAAGTGAGCTCCTCTTAGGGTACGAAAAGAGCTGGAGAATTAGGGAAACCCTGTGACCAAAGTGTATATAATTACTGTTCAGTCATAGTGAGGCCTTACTGAGAAGGTTAAGCACCAGCTTGGGTTTCAGATCATGTCTCTGTTCTACCTCCTGTACCAGCACACTTCACTCTAACTCACCTGAGGGGCCTGAATAGCAGGACTGATGGTCTCAGACCCAAGAGGGCTTACTCTACATATCATCTCTGTGGGTTTGCTTGAGGAAGAGAAAATTAAATAGATACCTGTTACCTAAGATTTCGTTTTCCTTTAGTGTACATTGCCCTTTCTGCCTGTTGAAAAGATTTGTCCCAACATCCCAGACAACAGGAAGTCAAAGGCATTCTCCACATTGTCCTGGAGCCAGGGCTCCTAATGTGCCTTACTGGTTCTTTGGAAAAGAAGCCACTCTGTTGTCAGGACTGCTGATAACCACAGGCGGAGGTAGACCCTGGAAAGACAGAGCCACTTTCCCTGGGCGATAGGTTAGAAATTCTTGGCACTGTGGGTCCTTAGCATTTCCGGAGGTGGAAATTCTCTCATGACTTACAGACCTAGAATTCGGAGACGAGAACAGAAAGAAGGAAACAAAGACAACGGAAAAAAGAGAAATGGACGCTCTGGCAGAAAAAACACAACTAGGAAGTTGCGAATGGAAGGCACGAATGCAGATGCACAGACATTCTTCCTGTGAAGCTCCGGAGTCCCTGAGAATTCAGGCTTTTCGAAAAGCAAACAGTGTTATCAGATTTAAAAATTTTTTTCCATTCCATTTTTTCTTAGCTTATACTGTCCCTCCTTCTCCCTTCTAGTTCTTTATTTCAGGATCACTGGATTCTACTGTGTTTGAGGGGGAAAAAAAGGAACTATAAACCTAAATTATAGCCAATCAGATTGTACTCACAGCTCAACTACTAGACAAATTGCAGCTCATGAAATTTGCTATGGGTCAGGAGACTGAGTAATTTTATTTTAATCAGTCTTATTTGAAGCTGGAATACCATTGCTGCAAATCCTCTGAACAGGATTTCAGAGGGGATATAGACTGGTCTTTTTTCCTCTCATCCCCTTTTTTTTCTTTCTTCTTAGTAAACTGTTTCAGGTCTCTGGGAGATAATGAGAAATAAAAGTTGAAGATAGTCAAATTTTATTCCAGTTCTGAATGAAAGCGTGTCTGGAACTTACATCGGCTCCAGCCTTTCTTATAATGCAGGATTAAGCTGTCCAAATCCTGTCCCCAGCATTCATGTACATGGAGATGTCCCAGGCGGACCTCAGGTCCAGCCCCAAGAACCACAAATGCTGTGCTGATCTGTGTGCCTCGCTGGCAGTTTGGATTTCTGGGACATTATTCCATGTCACAGGAGGCCTTGCAGGCTGCTGTAAAGTCGGATGGGCCGATATCACTACAACACAGCTGCCTCCTCAGCAAGGGGGAGCAAATAAGACCCTTTCAGAGTCACCGGAGTATGGGATAGAGACAGCATTAGCACTTCTCAGCAATCCCTGGGATTTGTAATGCCATCTTTGCTGCAGCTTAGATCATGGAGTCAGACCTCCAGAGAGGGGCAGGCAAATAGTGCCCATGTTAAGTCAAGAGGCAGGGTAAGGATATCGCCCACTCTTCTCTGAGTCTTTGCAGCCCAGTTTGTGGAAGCATCCATACAATGGCGAAACCTGTGAACGGATGGGCTGCTTTCCAAGGAAGAGAATTTAGCAAGAGTCTTACCTGCTGCCAGACATCATTTAGCCCTACGTGAAGTCCTACAAAGGCTAGTTTTGAAGACCCGGTACCTTTAAATGTCCGTGCACACCCCATATGCATAAAGATACTTCTGTGTGAGTCACTAAAGATCTGGTGCAATCTATGCCATTCCTCTTCTTGGTAACGTTCTCCTTTATCATCTCCATTTCACATTGTTTCACTTTCCATTTTAGGTCAAAGGAATTGATAACATTGGCCAAGTAATCCATGATAACATGATAACTCTGGCAAACTAACAAACACCCAAAATACCAGGAAGCTTATCTATGTACTCATGTATTAACCTAATAAATGATTATGAGCCTTCTTTTCTGGACAAACACAAAGGACAGAAAAATGAGAAGACATTGTAAATGACCTCAAGTAGCTGAGGTCCTCAGATGGCCCATTGTCTGAGTAGCTGAGTAGGAGTAGCTGTGCCCTTCTGCTGAGATAGAAAGTGGCAAGAGATCCAGCTGGAGAGAGTCCATTCTACCATGAGATGAGAAGACAGTGTAATTCAGTAAGGTCAATCCTTCGACAATACTATCAGCTAACACTTATTTAATACTTACTCTGTTCCAGAAAATGTGTTCAGTGCTTTACACAGGTTACACATTTAGTTCTCAGAGCAATATTGTGAGGTTGTTACTAATTTGCCATTCCCTTCTTACCCAAAAGAAACTGAGTCACAGCTGTCAGAGAGACTAGTAAGTGTAAAGCAGAGTGCTGGCCCCCAAAGTAACTTGGGTAGGACTCAGCAAAGCACATACTACCCAGTTAGCAAAACTGAGAGTCAGGGTTACTCCTGCCTGGTCCTGAAAACAAGTAGAATTCTTGTTTTTAAAATGACAGCACCCCGGGGCGCCTGGGTGGCTCAGTCTTTAAGTGTCTGCCTTCGGCTCAGGTCATGATCCCAGGGTCCTGGGATCAAGCCCCACATCGGGCTCCCTGCTCGGCGGGAAGCCTGCCTCTCTTTCTCCCATTCCCCCTGCTTGTGTTCCTGCTCTCGCTATCTCTCTCTGTCAAATAAATAAATAAAATCTTTAAAAAGTAAATAAAATAAAATAAAATAAAATAACAGAGCCCCAATAAAGCTACTTTTGTAGGCAGTGAGACTTGAGCTGAGTCAAGACTTGTGCTGGATAAAGTACCTTACTTAATCCACTGACTCCTTCCTGTGATCAAGAGGAACGCAGAAGCTGAGAGAACACTAAGTCAGTGTTGTTCATGGCCTGGGTCTCCAGCTACTTGCAACAGGGAACCTGAGGTGTTTGTTCAAATACAGAGGCCGCAGCCTCTACTGAATTAGAATTACTGATGAGTAGTTCAGTTTATAATAAATCCTCCAGAAGTTTCTTATGAACACTAAGATTTGAGAACCATTAACCTCAACTTTCAGAGAGGACTCAAAAGACATTGGCAGTGGGGGTGGGATGTCTGCGAAGGCTGGAGACAAGGAGGATCTGGCCCCGGGGGTGACCAGGTTGGCTGGGAGGGATAATCCACTGGGGGATACGATTGCCAAACCTGTTCTTTGAAGTAATTCAAATTTAAGTATTATTTATTATTTTCGTCTTTTGGGGGTTCAGGTTTTTTTAAATAGTTTAAAAGCAAATAATTTTTTAACAACAACAAAAAAATGATCCTGGCTTAGACATATAGCCTTGAGTTCCATTTCTAAGGAGCATAAGAACATGATGACCTTTCTTGACATGAATCTAAGAAAATAAACTTTTCCTTACTAAATTTAAAGGAGCTCTCAATGTGAATTTGTCTAAGTCCTCAAAGGTAAAGTCCAAATATTTACTCCTTAGTGAGTGAATTAGAATAGCCATCTCTATTTTAAACTCACCTATTTTTAAGCTTAATTGGAACTCCCCTGAAACTAATAATGGTATATCTAATAAACTCGTAATTTTCACTTCATGCTTTTGCTCTTTTATCTAAAGCCTGTTTTAATAAAGAGAAGAGATAAACAAGGGGAAAAAATCAGCTTATCCAAGAACGATTTCTCTTTATTCATTCACTTTTTACCAGGAAAGACATATAGGTTGTGCTAAGAAGGTTGTTTAAAAAAAAAGAAGTTTTCAATGAGTTTTTAAGAAATTGATTTTATCACAAAGCAAGTAATTATCACCAGCATTTAACAGTAGCTTAAATGATTTCTCTGCTTCATTGTAAACTCCTGAAGGATACATTTGTTTAAGGTAGTCTGAGGCAGACATTGCAAAATGTATAATCCTCAATTTGTATTTCTCCCAGCATCCCCCAAACACTGCCTTTCCTCTAAAACTTCACTCACTGCTCTGACGTGTTTTGTTGACTGAAAATATTCTCTACAAAAACTTCATGGAGTTAGTGTTGAATTTCTGCAGTGAATGCATTTTTCATGATTAAAAGTCACAGCATGCTTGTCTGGGGAACACAGTTCTAGGAAAGCAGTCATTCTTAGTTATGAGTTCCTAAGTCACAGTTTTAAACTTTGATTCACTTCAAAATACATAGATTTAGCAACAAAATTATGGCACTATGAATTTTGGATAAAGTATTTACCTTGCAAGTGTATTTTTATGCAAGTTTTGTACATAAGTAAGGCATTCGAGACTCACCTGTATCAGCCAGGGTGTCAGTAGGAAACAGATGGCATACTCAATTTATGGTAATTCTAGGAGGTCTAACAAAAAGGTGTGGGCTGGTATAGAGGAAGCACAAGTAATGCAGGAACCAAGGATGAGCACTAGAGGCGCTGTTACCACTGGCAGGCCTGGGGGCAAGGAGAAGATGAAGTTTCCAGGATTCAGAGGACAATGTTCTACTAAACAGGCCACCTTGAGAAAAGCAGTGGTCATCTGTTGAGGGACACAGATATCCCGAGAAGACTTGACAAGGAAGGAAGGAGCCAGGTAATGAATACTCATGCCCCCCTCTCCCTCCTCCTTCCTTCCCAGCTTCTCCTGAGGCTTTTATCAGTTAAAGTCAAATGGAAGCCAGAGGGCATGGGAGCTCTTTAATGTGGTCCACTACAGATAAGCCTTGAAGGACTGAAATGGAGAAGGTAGAGAGAGCCTCCAGAGGCAAATAGAAGATATTTGGCATAACCTGTAACACTGTGGTCCTATGGTAAGTGTCTGACCCATTGGATTCAGTATCTGCTCTGACATTTAACATGTGAGTTACCTTAGGCAAGTTACTTGGGCTCAGTAAGCCTTAATTTCCTCCTCTGTACTATGGAGACTCTAATTACTGTCTTTCAGGGATTAAATGAGAGAATATATGCATATCACCAAGCCCAGTGCCTGGAACCAAGAAAGAACTCAGGGAGGATGAGTTCCTTACTCTCCTGTGTTTTTCCAAGTGCCAACTGGTTTTCTACAGCTATTCTTTTTTTTTTTTTTTAAAGATTTTATTTATTTATCTGACAGAGAGACAGTGCTGAGAGAGGGAACACAAGCAGGGGGAGTGGGAGAGGGAGAAGCAGGCTTCCCACCAAGCAGGGAGCCCGACGCAGGGCTCGATCCCAGGACCCTGGGATCATGACCTGAGCCGAAGGCAGACGCTTAACGACTGAGCCACCCAGGTGCCCTTCTATAGCTATTCTTACATTCTTCCTGGTTCCTCCTTTGACAGAAATCAGGTGTACACAGAAGGAATGTCTTAGTAAGACATTAATGAAAGAAACTGAAGAAAACACAAATAAATGGAAAGATATTATGTGCTCATGGATTGTAAGACTCAATATTGTTAAAATGTCCATACTACCCAAAGCAATCTACAGATTCAGTGCAATCCCTATCAAAATCCCACTGGCATTTTTCACAGAAATAGAACAAATAATCCTAAAATTTGTATGGAATCACAAAAGACCCTGAATAGCCAAAGCAATCTTGAACAAAGCTGGAGGCATCATGCTCCCTGATTTCAAACTATATTATAAAGCTATAGTAATTAAAACAATATAGTACTGGCATAAAAACAGACACCCCAATCAGTGGAACAGAATGGTGAATGTAGTAATAAACCCAGACAATATATGGTCAATTAATTTACAACAAAGGAGCCAAGAATATATAAGGGGGGGGGAAGCAGTCTCTTCAACAAATGGCATTGGGAAAACTGGACAGCCACATGCAAAAGAATGAAACTCAACCATTATCTAACACCATACATAAAAATTAACTCAACACACATTAAAGACATAAAACTCCTGGAAGAAAATATAGGCAGTAAGTTCCTTGACAGGTCTTAGCAGCGATTTTTTTAATCTGACACCAAGAGCAAAAGCAACAAAAGCAAAATAAACAGGTGGAACTACATCAAAAGGCTTCTGAACAGCAAAGAAAACCATCAACAAAATGAAAAGGCAACCTACTGAATAAGAGAAAATATTTGCAAGTCAAATATCTGATGGGGGACTAATGTCCAAAATATATAAAGAACTCATTCAACTCAATAGTAAAAAAAAATCTGATTTTTTAAAATGAGCAGAAGATCCGAATAGACATTTTTTTCAAAGAAGACATACAGATTACTAACAAATAGATGAAAAGATGCTCGGTAGTATTAATCTTCAAGGAAATCAAAATGACAATGAGATATCACCTCATACCTGTTAGAATGGCTTTTATTAAAAGGCAAGAAATAACAAGTGTTGATAAGGATGTAGAGAAAAAGGAACTCTTGTGCACTGTTGGTGGGATTGTAAATTTATGCAGCTACTATGGAAAACAATATGGAGGTTCTTCAAAAAATTAAAAATAGAACTACCATATGATCCAACAATTCCACTTCTGGGTATTTAGCCAAAGAAAATGGAAAAACTAATTTGAACAGATATATGCACTCCCATATTCACTATGGCATTATTTATAATGGCTAAGATATGGAAACAATCTAAGTGTCCATCAATGAATGAATAAGTAAATAAAATGTGAGATATATATGTGTGTGTATGTGTACATATATGCTTCTATACGTGTGTGTGTACATACGTGTCTATATGTGTGTGTGTATATATATATATACATACACACACAAAGGAATATTATTCAGCTGTAAAAAAAAATAAAATTTTGCCATTTGCAACAACATGGATGGATCTCAGTGGCATTATGTTAAGTAAAATAAGTCAGACAGGGAAAGACAACCACCATATGACTTCTTTTATATGCAGAATCTAAAAAACAATCAAACAAAAACAAGCTCATAGTTACAGAGAGCAGATCGATGTTTGCCAGAAGTGGGGGTAAGGTGTATAAAATATGAGTGAAGAGGATCAAAGTTTTTTAAAAAAAAAGAATCAAACCCACAACTAATTGGTGCTAAACTAAATAAGTAGACCAGCAGTGGGACAGTGTTTTCTGATGATGCATTTCATGGAAATGCATCCAATCAAACACAAGTTGGTAAAACTTGATTTTTGTTAAATACATATTTTCTATAGTAATTGATAAGGGATGTTTCTCATAAATTTCTAATTAGTGGTCAACTGATTACCATAGATTATTGAAATGGAAGTCCCTTTGTTTCGGTGATGGATTCTCATGGAGAGAGAAGAATCTGTCTCAGCAGTGATGCATCTCCATTCATTTGGATCTCTCTAAACCTTGGCTGTTTTAATACCTTGGCTGTATTTACAAAGTGAGGCTAAGTCACCATCTTAAGAAATTATTCAGTTTAGGCAATTTTTAACTGATAAAATGATAAGGCATGGAAGGAATAATTTGAGAGGCAAAACCAGCAAAAAGGTAAATTCCCTATAGCCTCAACCTTCTTAATATATACCAATAACTCTTTCTCATTTGTACCCTAAAAATTGCTGTTGCTTATAGGGAGAACTAATTTATTCACTTCCATCCATTCTTAATAGCTATAATTCACATTTCTTAAACACTTTAACATTTATCCAATTTTAAAAAATGTATTATCTTTGGCAATCTTCAGAACAGCAAAGGTAAGCAGATATATATTTGTTCCTCTTTATAGATAGGAAGCTGGAGCTCACAGAGGTTACAGAACTACTCAGTAACAAAACCAGGTCTTGGGCAACAAGCATAAAGTGTGGAACATTATTTTAACATTCACCCAAATTTTGATTAGAAAATTGTTATGAGCCAAATGCTGTGCTGGGCACAGAGGTTAAAAAATACAATGAGTAAGCCATCATCATTTCTTCTCACAAGTAACATGTTCCCAGACCTTTGCTAGGCACTGGATAATAGCTAAGAGCAGGAATACTTTCAGCCTAAACAATGATCAAATTCTATGTGAATCTGGATTCTTGTTTACTTACTTCATACATATACATATACATATATATATATACTTCATACACACACACACACACACACACGCATACATAGCGAGAGAGAGAGACTAACTGGTCTCCAGGTTGAGGTAACACAACCAAATCCCACTCTATAACCAACCACAAAGAGAGAAATTAGAAATCCCAGAACAAACAATCACAACTACTTATAAATTTAATTCACTCGCACATAACTATTTTTCTTCTTCCATCTCCTTCTTTTACCCTTCCCTTCTTCAATATTTCCTTCTAAAAATATTTATACAGCAGTGCCAATTCTTTGATAGGTTGGAAAATCAAACTTATGTTGAAAAACAAAATTTCTATCTATGAGAAATTTTCGATTTAGAGGCAAAACATGCAATCCAATCAACAACAGTCATAAAATATAATTGTCTAAGATATTTAAGTACAGGATTCTGTGGTAGCATAAACAGGGTGAGTTAGTGCAGGAGGTGATCCTCAAGGGTATTTGAAAATTGAGCAGGAGTATTCCAGGGGGAGAAGAGAGCTCCTGCAGATAAAGCAGGAAAGACAAAGAGCTCTCTGAGTAGTTAGGAATGATGGATGCCTGTTAATGAGTGGGAGGAAGATGGAGGGTAGAAAGGTAAACATGAGCAAAATACTGAATAGCCTCACTTGTTGTTCTGGGAAAACAAGAATAACAAAATGTAAAGTTTCAGGGCCTTCTACAATACTAATATTAGCTTAACTAACATTAGGTTTACTAATGAAGATGCTGAATTGTGAGGTGCTCAGAGAAAACATACGTGCTTCAGTAGGACTATATCTTTGAAGAACGGTTTGGGTTTATTTTAGATGTACAAAGGAGTTATATTCAAAATTGGGACATCTGCTGTGGCAAGGGTACCTCCATCAGAACAGATATGTGACCAATCATACTAGTTGCTTGCAGTAAATACATGCTGAAAATCAATACTGGTTGTATAGGAAGGAAAAATGCCACCAAGGACTTCGGATCACTTTCTAAATCCTCCTGCAGAATAATTCTGAGTGTTGTGAGGAAACAGGGGGGAAAGAGAAAAAATCAA
The DNA here is from genome assembly GCF_002201575.2 of Neomonachus schauinslandi. Lineage (NCBI taxonomy): Eukaryota > Metazoa > Chordata > Mammalia > Carnivora > Phocidae > Neomonachus > Neomonachus schauinslandi. Next base: position 33,338,247 of record NC_058416.1, on the reverse strand, counting down.
ACCCTTACTATTGCTATTCATGTCTTCATCAGTCTTCCAACTGATTGATCACCTGGCCTTCACTACAAAAGATTCTTTCCTGAAGCACCAATTTTCAAATGTGGCTCCATTAGTTAATGAATCCCTGTGAAAGTCCTCACTCACTAGTCTAACACAAAAAGTCTCCCTTAATCATGTTCAATTAGATCATTCGAACCTCCCTCCCCCAACCCAGTACTTTCATTAGATAAGCAATCAGGTCAGATCAAACATGGCCCCAACATCTTTAGTATTCCCTTGAGAAAATGTGGCTTAGCAGAAAGAATGTGAGCTTTGGTTTAGCAGAGTTCAGTGTGAATCTTATTTCTAACTCTGTGACCTTGGGCTAGTTTATTAACTTTGCTGAATCTACTTTTTCATTTGGAAAATGAGTTGAATACTAGCTACTTTGCAGAGCTATTGTGAGCATTGGAGATTGTTTTATAAAATGTCAAGCAATGTGCCTCACACATAATAGCTTCTCAATAAATGGTGGCTGTTATTGTAATTGCTTTCTCTAGGTTCCTCTTTGGCAGCTCCCAAGCATTTCTGTGCTCCCCGAGGTGCTGTCCCAGTTCCTGTTCTATGTTTAGTTGATGTCAATTCATTCCTTCTAAATTGTTGCCTGGTAGGGAATCAGAGGCCCTGGCTTTGACTCTGCCATCAGGACACTTAATTACCTTGCACAGGTCACCTACATTTTCTGGGCTTTGGCTTGCACAGCTCTACAGTATGGGGTTTGATTACATGATTTCTAGTGCTGCTACCAGCCCTGTGATTTTGGATTCCATTTCCACCAGGAAAGCACTCCTTGCTGATGCCTTATGAGTTTTTTGAGAAATATAATAACTTACTATATTTAATTGTATCCTGAAGGTCCCCTGGATGTCTAATCCTAATTAACTGATTACTTTGATAACAATTATGGTAATCAGTGAATCAAACCATTGGCTTTCCCTGAGGTCATTTTGATAATAGAAAGTAATGGAAATGGCCATATATACATGACTTTAGTGTTTGATTTTGATCTTTCCATATTGGTCCAAAAATACTTTCAAAGCCATGATGAGGATATGTAGATGGAACCAAGGAAATAAAGGGAAGAGATTTGGTGTGTTGTCTTCATGAAATTTCAAGGCCCTTTACTTTTGGTCTCAGTTTTTCATAGACAGAAATGAAAAGGTCCAGACTGCTGCCAAAAACATGAGTTATAGCAATTGGCTACCCAGTTGGGATCTAGTAATGAGACCATTTTGGCAAGAACCCCACAAGTGTAGCGATTTAACTATTGGCAGCAGGAATAAGATATGCATGATATAGAAACAATTAAGTCTGTCAACTGGATTGGGAAGAAGAAGAAAAAAAAGATAGCTATCTCCAGTGTCAAGATAGTTGACAATGAAGAAATAAGCTACATAATCTGAAATGAAGACGAGGATCTGAACAGAACCACTCCTAATATCTATCACTTTTCCTCATTTGTCAGATAGGACACCCCTAGATCCCAGACTCTAGGCCATTTTCAACTGCCCAGAGCATATACAGCCTGGATCAGTTCATTCCATAGAATTCAATAAGACAGTCACTTCCAGTCAACATTGTCTTTTGTGCCCAAACTCACCAAAAACTATGTACTTTTCTATCTACTTTAAATATGCTAAGTGCTTGTGCGCCTGGGTGGCTCAGTTGGTTAAGTGTCTGCCTTTGGCTCAGGTCATGATCTCAGGGTCCGGGGATAGAGTCCCACATTGGGCTCCCTGCTCAGCAGGGAGTTTGCTTCTCCCTCTCCCTCTGCCCTTCCCCCTGCTTACTCTCTCTCTCTCTTGCAAGTAAATAAATAGAAAATCTTTTCTAAAAAAATATGCTAAGTGCTTGTAGCAAGTTTGCTCTTAATCTTTAATTTAAAATCTAAAGCCGATTTAGATTTCATGTATTAGATATATGGGACTTTTTGCAAAGGTTTATTTCTATTATCATCTTCTTTGTCATCTTTTTTTTTTTTAAGATTTTTTTATTTATTTGTTTGACAGAGAGACACAGCGAGAGAGGGAACACAAGCAGGGGGAGTGGGAGAGGGAGAAGCAGGCTTCCCACCAAGCAGGGAGCCTGATTGGGGCTCAATCCCAGGATTCTGGGACCATGACTTGAGCTGAAGGCAGATGCTTAACAACTGAGCCACCCAGGCATCCCTGTCTTGAGAATCCAAATAAATGAGTGACACATAATTTAATAAATGAATATTTTTAAAATGTTTAAATATCTTTAAATATTCATGATTTTAAAATATCAATAATTCAAAGCATTAAATATTTTTAAATATTGAAGTATAAAAATTCAAATAAATATCTTTGAATGAATGAATGAGTTACAGAATGAGCTACATTTTTGTTGTACAGTGGGGAATGAAACCAGCCGAAGTCTCTTCTTTCATGGATTTTTTGGTCTAGTAGGAAAACCAGAAAATAAAGAAGCCCATAAAATAAGTGATTATAAAAGAGTTGTTATGAAACAAACAAATGGGATCCTGAAGAGTAACTAACTCCTTGGCAGCATTGAGCAATGTTTTAGATGGGCTGCCCGGGAAGGCCTCCCTGATAAGGTGATGTTTAAACTGAGATCTTAAGTCATGTAGCAGCCTAAGGAAGAAAGCATTCTGAGTCCTTTGAGTGGGGTCTTGTGCCAAGAGTGAGGAATACCAGAAGGTGCAGTCTAAATCCCTGATCTCAGAAATTTCACCATATAAATGGGGACGTGGGGTACGTACAAAAAGTAAATACCAGGCCTAGGAAGGTTACCGACTGTCCCATCAAAACAAATGTGAGAGGTGAGCAGAGAGACTGGCCAGCACTGGAACAGCAGAGGAGGGACTATGACTTGAGGGAAAGTCCAAATTTCAGTAAGAGGGAATCAACACTCAGAAGATGATTTTGAGAGAGAGATAAAGAGAGAGAGGGAGGGAGGGAGGGAGAGAGAGAGAAGGGTGGGGGCGGGGGAAGGGCGGGGGGGGGTACAGAGGGAGAGAGAGAATCCCAGGCAGGCTCCATGCCCCGTGCAGAGCCTGATGTGGGGCTCAATCTCACAACCCTGAGATCATGCATGACCTGAACTGAAATCAAGAGTCGGATGCTTAACTGACTGAGCCACCCAAGCACCTCTCAGAAGATGATTTTTAATTAAAGTTCTGATTATGATTTAGAACAGGATGTGTGTATTGTCTCCACCTATAACATTCCTCCTGTATTCCAACTTTAGAACCAGGAAAGCAGTGTTATTTGTTTAGTTATTTGTTTGCTTGTTTGTTTTATTGCTTTGCTTATAAATTCAATTTCCTGTGGAGTGAACTATTCACAGTGGACAGTCAGGAAATGTTCTTCTTTGCTTACCTGAAGAGCTTAAAGCAAAGATGCAGAGTCCAACCACCCTTGTCCACTGCAGTTCATAAATGAGCTGCAGTTAGGGGCCAAGTACTAAAGAGGTAAGTTCAACCCAGGCCAGGATTCCAAGGAGTCCCAGAGCTGTCTCATAGAGACTTGCCTTGGAATGGCTAGGTGAGCAAATAACCAAAGATGAGTTGATGGGTCAGTGCAATTTAACCGCTTCACTTTATTGAAACTCTCCATATATGAAGAATAATATTCAAGAAACCTCAATTAGTATGGTCCCAGGATGAGAGACTTCAAAGAATCTGGCCTTAGAGTACAGAAACCAAATATAGTTTGGATGAAAAAATCTATCACCAGCAGTCTTGGAAGAGATATCCTAGCTATGCTAACACTTCTTTAAAACTTGAGACCAAAACCAAACGGGGCATTATTTTCCTATGCTGACTTACAACTCTACACAAATTTCTTTGAATATTTGGGGAAGGGATGGTGAAGCCTATACTTCAAAGTCCCTAAGGTCACAGGTTGGTCAGATACTATCTCATGATTGAAAGTGGATCCTAAAGCAATTGTTTGGCTGTGAAACATTTCTGGATTTAGAATTTTTTCAAGAGAAGTTAGAATGTTGTCACATTGGAGCTGCTCCTAATTCTGCACAGTGGCCCATATGATTTAGGACCACAGAAGGTGGTTGATGGGTGGTCAAGGTTCACTTCATTATGTCAGCACTGAATTGCTAAACTGTCCCTTAATACCCACACATCTCATCAAGCTGCCTGTAAGCTCCTTTGTTTCTCATGAATCTGTTTTTGCTTTTATTTTGGATACTGTGTCTGGTTATAATGAGAGAAGGCAGATCCCTTTTATTAGTTAAAAAGCCAATTCTTTGCATTTTAATGAGCACCTCTTGATTACAGTACCTAGAACTTGTTGAACAACAGCAAACATTGCCTTATAATTTTTACACATTTGTGCATTAATTTGATGAGCATCAGGATGACCTTTCTACCAATGTCTCCCCCACCCCATAGCACCAGACTAATTTTGCCATCCATTGTTTATCTCAAAGTATTTCAGTCTCTATAAATTTCTTATTTAGATATAAATATCTCATTGAGATCTAAGATTCTAAGTTACTGTTAGCTAGTCACCTTTTTTCAGGTTATTACTTAATAAGATCTTCTCATACAGTACAGTGTAGCCCAGGATCAGAACTGAAGGGCTGGAACATTCAATCTGGAGAAAAATGAAGTCACTGGGTTGGTCTGCAGCCCTAAGAAAGCATATCTGGACTGAGTATGGTACTGAATAAAGGTACTGAATAAAGGAAAACAGTTGCGAACTTAGAGTTTATTTTTTGGGGTAGGGAGGACTGGAGTTTAGATGGGATAAAGGGGAATGGTAAGAGAAAAAGGAGGTGGGAGAAGACAAATACTAATCACAAAATCTGCATAAAGTTGACCACTCCATCAGTCCATGAGCCCAACTTCTCACCTCTACTTTCCAACAGAAATGAATCTGAAGCTCTTTCCTCTTTTGCCAAAAATCGTTAACCCTTTTTTCCCTTGTCCTCAGTTTGTGTGTATGCTCTTCTCTATTCCAATGTCCAGGAAGCACTCACATATGTGAAAGATATTTCAAAATAAATGTGAGATCATTCAAAACATAAAATCTCTAAGAAGATAATATGATTCTAGGTGATAATCTTGCCTCAGCATATGCAACAGTCTATGTGGATGAGAATAAAATATGCAAATGTATGCAATCTCATTCATGTACACACATAGACCTAACAAGCATTTACACCTGCAAATGGGCATTTGAGAAGAGTTGAAAGAAGTGTGGCTTTTGCCATCCTACATACTCTCCTACCCCAATTTTGAAGTAATAGGTCAATCTTGCAATGCCATGCCAAGAGAGAAGCCACAAGCAAATTTTCTTTTGTGCTGCTGAACTTTTCCAGAAATGGGCAGTTTGCTTAACCACCTGAGAAAGAACCATGAGCCAGATGCAGACACATGCCAGCAAGAACCCAGGAACACCATTGCAGGCTGCTGGAATTCACAGACTACAAATCTGCAAAGGAGAGCAGCGTTAGTCCATCCAGCTGCGCGGACAACAATGTTAACGAAATTCCCTTTATACAATGATTTTGCTGAGGTGAGATGATTACCTCACTGGGCCCTGCTTGTGAAATTGCAGCGGTCAGGAAAATGTGGAGTGGCTATAAGCTAATCAGCTGGATAGCTGGGAGAACCAGTTTCAGAAAGCTGTCAGTTGAGAGATGTTTTCAACATATCAGCGGTATGATGCCCAGATAGCAGATTGCATAACAACTAGTGCAGCAAATAGATTGATTTTCTGCCCCCCAAAAGAAAATGTTTGACACAAGGAGGTGACCCAGTGCTTGAACAGACTTACTGCATGAGGATCTTACCACATTTGAGTGCCAAACAAAAGGCAGAATCCAAAATGCTAGGTAGTCTCATTTTTAACTGGAAATCAAAGATTAAGCCCAAAATATAAGAATGTATTTTTCAACAAATACTCTTTTAAAGAAACCAATCATCTAATATCTTTAGGAATAAATATAAAATATAACACCTAAAATAAAACACCTGTTACATGTCTTGGCAATATATGTGTATCTTGAGAATCTATTTTTTTCTTTTTCTCCTAATTTTCTAATATCACCTTATTTTGCTTTTTCAGATGAGAACTTAATAACATCAAACCTCAAATAATGACATCTTTAATTCCTTTCAAAGCTATTTTTTATTGCATAGTTTTTTATACAAGTTATGGTGCAGCACAGTTGATAGAATTCTAAGAAATTAATTAATCAAATTAATTAAACTGCCAGATGCTTAAATATAAAATACTGTAAATTAGATATTGTTTTTGACAACCACCAAAATAGAGTGTAATGATCAAATGAAAAATGTTAGTTATTTTTCTTCCCTGCCTTGTTTTCCTGTTTTTGAATTTTTAGTGTATAGCTTTGGATTTCGTTGGGCCAGAAATAAATTATTGGATTCAATTATGGAAAAAGTCATTTTCAGCCAAGAAGCCTATATGGTGGTAAAATGCCAGTTGTATGTCTTGTGGTTGAGTTGATGAAAACTGACTCAGCAATGTTCTTCAAAGACACTTAGAATCATGTGTTTTAGAGCTGTAAGTAATTTCAAGACTTTTTCTAGTTCAGTGTGCTACTTTCCACGAGTTAAAATAATATTTCTGTTTTACTGCACCTCAGGTTCAGAAAGGTTAGATAAGCTCCTGGAGGTTATAAAACTATTCTAGAGAGACCTAGAATCCAGGCTTCTGCTTCATAATACAGTATCTTTTTGGTATTCCAATATAACAAATGGGTATCATGTATGTTACCACCCTCTTTATCCATGTGCATGGTAGTCACTGTTAATCAGTGATGACCTGCTTTCCTGCTGAGCATGGAAGCAGCCCCAGAAAACATCCCATCTCATCAAATGAGTTGAGCAATCCACTCTGGAGAAGGGATGAAACCTGTGTTGAACCAGGCTCCTTTAAAGGGCATTCTTGAGAGGCTCCGAGTCAAGCCTTGTGACAGGAAATGTCTTCTAACTAAGTCAAAAAAGCCAATCGAGCTCATAAATTGTAACAAATGTGCCACAGTAAATGTAAGATAGTAATAATCAGGGAACCTGTTTATATGGGTAACGGTGGGAAGGGGGTATATAGGAACTCTCTGTACTTTCTGGTCAGTATTTCTGCAAACTTAAAACTGCTCTAAAAAACAAAGCCAATTTTTTTTTTTTAATCTGTAGATTGGCTGACCTATTCCTGTTGTTGATCCATATGGAATCATCACATACATGGTACATTTGCACATGGCCATTTCTAGGCACCATAAATGCAACTGTGATGGACAAGTCAACCATAACTCACATTATCTGATGAGTATATTTTGAGGATGTGTTTGGAACAGGAAACCTAAATACACATCTTTCAAATTAAACTGCCTTTGATGTGTATCCATGGTGCAAGTATTTTTTTCTTGATGATGGAGTAATTACCAAGGCATAATAGTTGTTGTCAAAATACTTTTTTTTCCTTGTAGTTTCCCTAAAATTAGCAGGCTTAAGCTGTGGATTATGGAAGACAGTATACTTCAAGTGTGTGTACTATGATTCAAGGCTAAATAGGTCCCATAGGAAAAGTTTAAGAAAGTGATGTTGTTTAGCTTGGCAAAGAGGAGACTAAAGGATGCTCTGAGAATTATGTTTGAAATATGATGATCTATTAAATGGAGGACAGGAACCAGCTGTTCTTCATCTCCAGCAAGGAAAAAATAGGGAATTGACTCAGTGGAAGTTTGGGTTTTGGTATAGTAGTTCTTCCCTAATTAACCCCACTCCTTCTCTGAACATTATTTTACCCTTCTTTCATCAGAGACTTGGTTTTTAGCATATAGCATAAAATTCTACATATATTAATAGTCTTACTTTGTAATCTTCCCAAGATGTTTTAGTTTTATCTATCAGAAAGCATGTTATCTGCCATAAGCTAAACCTAGGATATAGTATTTCTCCCCAACTCTTCAGTAAGCCACCCAATGGCATGAACCATTTCCCTAAGAAACAGGTTAATAAATGCTTATGGTCTGTTGGGATACTGAAACTTTCTGAATATGAAAACAAACCTAAACTTACTCAAACCCTCCATATTGAGAGCAAAGAACTATCACGAATATCTCTTCTCTATTAATCACACCACCATGCCCATAACATATATGCCCCACAGAAGGCTCTTACTGATTTCCTGAGTCTTAACATATTACATTTATCAGCCATGTACCGTATTCTACCTCAAGGCAAGTATTTCCTCAGGACAGAAGAGACTCCTTGGACATTAGGTCACACATCTTTGTGTACCACTAACTGTATCCAAATCACGTCATTGAGAAATATACAGCAAACCTGTTATACATAAAATATAGATACAAAAAAGCCCTGATGGTTCCTCTTCAAGAGCTTACCCTTCAGAGGGGAAAGAAGAAACTCAGGTACACATATCTCAGTTTGAGGCAGAGGCTAAGTAGACAATGGGGGTTTTATGAAAATATAATCCACCTTTGGAAACAAAGTGGGAATCGCTGATTACGTCATTAGGACCAGAGTGAGGCCTTTAAAAATAACGGACTCAAAGTGCCTCTCCCAAAAGCAAGTCAGGAGACAGGGACTTTGGTAATCCATGAACTCAGGAATTACATCCTATGGCAGAAGCCCATCTCAACACAACTGGCAAGAAAAGAAAAGTGAGCATAATTATAAGAGCTTAAGAAGTTAGGACAAGCTTATCCTTCTATGTATTTCTTATTTTTGTTTCCCAAGTCTGTCTTCCTGTAACCAATAAAACTTACAATATGAAAATAATTTGTGTGCTTGAATTTAGAAGCCACAAGAAAGCAGAACCAAAGGAAAATGTGTCCATAGTCAACATCAGACCTAGAGGAAAGAAAACCATGGGAGACGGGGAAAAATGTAGAAACATAGAAAGAAGAAAAGATGCCTAAGTGCCATGCCTTTTGTGAATAGAGGGTGTCAGAGAGAGTCTGAGATGCATGACTCTGTGCTGAGAAGTGGAAAGCCCCGGGTGGAGCTGACAGAGAGATACAAGAAAATACAGGTAGCTCTAAGATTGGGGGAGGAGTTATAATTTAAGTGTAAACAAAATACTATACAACAATAAGAAGTGAAGGAATCTTGGAAGACACCTTGTAAGAAGTGGCTTTTGACCAAAGGTAGAGAAAGAAATTTGGCAAATAGATGTAGGGAGTGGACACTTTTAGGAAAATTCTAGAGTGTTTTACCCATTCCACAAGTGCCAGTTAAGGCTTTGTGTAGGAGGAAATCAGGCTCAAATGTTAGCTTTTTAAAATTTCAGCCTTGTAACTGCTCTCTAGCCCTAACTGAAAATCTCTGAATAAATTAAGAGTAAAGAACTGATGTAAATGGTGGTGGATCACTTGTACAGGAGACAAATTGAAGAATATGACACCTGTGTTACTGCTTGAGAATAGTCTAGACCTAAAGCTGGCAAGGATGGTGGATAGATGAATTTTCTGAGATCCCAGAATTGGGAATTTATCTGTCCTAAAATGAGGCCTTATCCATCGTCATCCTGTCATGGCACAAGCAGAGATGTCCCATATGGATAGGCCCACCATGAAACAACCAGAAGGAACAGATGGCAGATGTTGTCAGACAACTTAATCACTTTTAAAACATACCAATTTTTTTCCATGGCACTGAACTGACTAACTTATTTGAAAACTAGTTGATTTCTTCACTACTTTGCTTTTTCTCTTTATCATTTCAGAGCAGTATAGGAGGATATTTAACTAACTATTAAATATATGTAATTGACCACTGAGTACTTTTTTTATCTGATTCTTATCCAGAAAGTTTATATACACATACACACTCACATACACACATGAGTTCTGCATTCCAAGTCACAGTGAGGAACTAAACTAACTTTTATGTGATTTCTGATCTTTAAACCATCTTCTCCCCAAAAATGGAGAAATTGTGGACAACATATTTATCATTCTCTTGACATGAGCATAGATTTTTAGAAACTCTAAATCTTGTTCTAAGTGTCCACTTTGGTTAAAGCAGTTGATTTAGTCTTCATATGGGAAACAAAGGCAGAAGGGAACATAGATAAAATTAAATGCCCTTATAACCTGCAGCCCATTGACAAGTACTTGAGGCAGGCAGAATATAAAGTTCCTCCAGGAAGCTCCCAACTGTCTGATTGTTAATGCCTTGCTAGAGGGAGAAACAACCTTGGTTTGACCATAGCAAGGCCTCCGGTATCCTGTGAGTCTTCTTTAGCATATAAAAATCCTTTTGGAACTTCCCTTAGCTTTACTTCCCCCAACCAAAGTATAGAATCAGTTGCTCCTCACAGTCCTGGGGCAGCAGCTCTTTCTGTCCTCAGGTCCTGCCCCTGTGCTTTAATAAAACCACCGTTTTGCACCAAAGACATCTCAAGAATTCTTTCTTGGCCATTGGCTCCGGACCCCACCAACACACCAGCCTCACCAAAACATTCAAAAACTGTATCATTCTTAGTCTACATTTTCCCTAAAAGAATGAAGATACATTAATTAAATGCAGTTTATTTTATCTATATAGGTTGACTTTTTTTTTTTTTTAAAGATTTTATTTATTTATTTGACAGAGAGAGATAGAGAGAGCAGGAACACAAGCAGGGGGAGTGGGAGAGGGAGAAGCAGGCTTCCTGCCGAGCAGGGAGCCCGATGTGGGACTCGATCCCAGGACCCTGGGATCATGACCTGAGCCGAAGGCAGACGCTTAACGACTGAGCCACCCAGGCGCCCGGTTGACTTTTTTAAAAAGACGTATTTATTTATTTTGAGAGAGAGAGAGAGAGAAAAAATGGGGGAGGGGCAGAGGGAGAACGTCTCAAGCAGACTCCCACTCGGAGCCCAACGTAGGGCTCGATCTCATGACCCTGAGATCACCACCTGAGTGGAAACCGAGAGTCAGATGCTCAACTGGATGCTCAACTGACTGCGCCACCCAGGTGCCCCTATATAATAGGTTGACATTTGACAGATTAATCTTCTTTCTTGTCCTCAACCTCAGTCAAGGTTTTTTTTTTTTTTTTTTTTTTTTTTTTTTTTGGTGTGTGACTGATTTTAGGATGTGAGGGAATAGCTGAGTTTAAGTGCATTCCAGGCCCCCTTTCCAGCTCCCCCAGTGTCCTTGAACAGGATCTTGTTAGCACCTGAAAAGTTTGGCACACACTAAGGCAATTAGCTTCCTTTCACACCTACATTTACCTCCACCCCATGCAAACTTGCAGCTGTTCTCTTGCATTTGTTACCCAAATGATCTCCCTAGTAAACAGTGAATCATGAGGCTGAGGCAACATAACCTTATTGGCCTCCTAGGGACCTGGTCCTATCCCCTTAAAATATTCTCTTCACTACTTTTACTTGGGAGTCATTTTCCACATTTAGCATTGAAAACTTTGAGCATTTTCAATAATGCTTTTCAGTGGAATAATAGTGGAAAACAAATGAACTCCTTTAAATTGATTACTTCTAAGTGTTAGATTTCCCATTGATTTTTAACTAGTGATTAGCAAGTATTTATTTCATCAAATACTTATTTATTTAATAGTCAATGTATTAAATACTGTGTACACAATAGTATATTTTTTATTATGGGGAATAAAAAGTAATTGAGACCTTATTTTTTGCCTGTTAGATACATAGGTACATACAAACTATGCCTATACACAATATAAATAGAACAATGGCTTTTATTGTGATGCTTGACCAGTTTTATGGAGTTCTCAAGTGGATCCTAAAAGTTCTAAATTAGATATTATTTTTAAGGAATGAATCAACTTTGGTCAAAGAAGAAACTGAAGTAGAAAGGTCTGGGCCAGACCTTGAATATGAGGGTATTTGCTCATTCTTTTGAGGTTCAAATTCAGCATCCTTTGGTCAGGTGTCTATGTACCATGAGTGAAATGTAGAGAAGTAGGGCATTCTAAGCAGAAGGTTGGTTTCGGTGGATTCATTGAGGTGGAAATCTAGACTGGTATAATTTTAAGAGAACTAGACATGATAGCAAGCATCAACTAATACTCAGCATGTGGAAGACTTTCCTGCTGGTGAATGGTCAGGGGTGAGAAAGTATAGGAGTCAGAGCATTTTTAAGGTATAATAATGTACAAGGAAAACCAAAATTAGAAACCTTGGCTATCCAAGAAAGGCATGAGGGCCCCTGAATGTCTGAGGAGGGAGTCACAGGTTATAGGCCGTCCATGGGATCTGAACAAGAAGAGGAAGTTACAGAACCAGTGACTGAATGCTACTCTTTCTGAGAAATCACTACCTAAACTGTTAAAAGTTTTTTGTTTTTTTTTAAAGATTTTATTTATGTATTTGACACAAAGAGAGAGCTAGAGAGAGAGAGAGCACAAACAGGGGGAGCGGCAGGCAGGCAAAGGGAGAGGGAGAAGCAGTCTCTCTGCTGAGCAAGGAGCCCGATGAGGGGCTCCATCCCAGGACCCTGGGATCATGACCTGAGCCGAAGGCAGCTGCCCAACCAACTGAGCCACCCAGGCGCCCCCCCTGTTAAAAGTTTTTGATTCTATCCCTGAAGGTCTTGAAGACTGTTGACCTAGTGTTGTGTGTCAGAGTCTAAATGGATCCCTCTTGTGTAATTTTCTGTATTAAGTGAGCAGAATTAATCATAGTCAATTAAAAAAGATTATAGGTACCAGTGTTGAGGGTATCTAGAGTTATTAAATTTATAAAATATAAGAGTTATAAGGATATGGCGGTGTGTAGATACTGAATCTAAAAGGCAGCATTCGAAGAGGGTGGCTGATAATACAAACTCTACAAACAGTTGAAGATAAGCTGACTTCAAACTTAAGAAGGATCCAGAAGTTGTGAACACTGTGTCCAAAACTGTGAGTGTCATTAATTTTTAGTATCTTAAAGAAATTCATAAATACATGTGTAATAATGTCCTTAACATAAAATAAGGCATTCCCGTATCTTTTTAACATTTGTTTCATAGGAATCATTCTATATTCCCATAAATTTAAAGTAACTAATTTGCTATAGAGGTTTATAAACAATGCATTTTAAAAATGCATTTTATATATTCTCAGAAAAGGGTTATTATTACCTTGTGTCAATCTTTTTCTCCTTTCTTTATCCTTGTTCCCTCTCTTTCTTCCTCTCCCGTCCTTTTTTTCTTCTTTCCTTCTTCCTTTCCTCCTTCCTTTCTTCTTTCCTTTCTTTCTTTTTTATTTCTTTCTTATTTTTCTCATGTATGAAGTATAAATAACTCATGTTTTCATTTCCTTGTTTTAAGGAAACACCTATCTGAAAAATAGGTTAATATGCATGGTAGGAATTTAAAGTTTCTTTAAGACTCATAATAAAACCACAGCTCCTTTGCAATGCTGAAAATTATATCAGCATTTCTGTGTCATCCTCAGAATCTCTTCCTACATTTATAGCTGTCCAGAGTATCTTCTGGAAGACTATAAAGACAAAGAGAATAAAACTCTAAGTCTGCAGAATCTAGCCTTAAGTCTGATCTTTGTGTCATATCTTTTTACGTTTGAGATACCATTAGGTTAAAGCTTAAACAAAAAAAAAAAACCTTATCATCCTCACAGTTCTGAGTTTTGGTCCCTTTATCAAGCTTATTGGGGAATTTCTTCATCATAATCAACATCCTCACTTTTCTCATCTGCAAAGACGCTGTGTAAAAAATTACCACACATTTGGGAGCTTAAAATAACACACATTTATTATCTCAGTCTTTGTGTCTCAGAAGTCTGGCCATGGCTTAGCTGGGTCTTTTGCTTTCATTTCACAAAGTTGCAATCAAGGTATCTTTTGGCCAGATTGCATTATCATCTGGCAGCTCAACTGGGGAAAAATCCACTTCCAAGCTCACTCTGTTGTTGGCAGAATTCATTGCCTTGTGATTATATAGGACTGAGAGCCCCAGCTTCTTGCTAGCTGTCACCTGGAAGCCATTCTCGATTCCCCAGCTCCTGCCATGTGGCCTTCTCCATAGACAGTTCACAACATAGCAGTGTGCTTCTTTAGGCTAGTAGGACAGCATGAGCAAGTCCACTAGCAAGGCAGAGTATATATAACATAATTTAGTCTGGGAGTGATATCCCATCACCTTTGCATATTTAGCTAGTTAGAAGAAAGTCAACATGCTGCATCCACACTCAAGGAGAAAAGATTATACAAGAGCATGCACACCAGGAGGTGGGGGTCATGGGGCCCCTTAAAGTCTGTCCACAAAGTGGGTATGGTTTAACATTCAGAGAGTCTTCAATCTTGGAAAACAAGCAATCAGCATGGCTTCATCCATCACAGCCCAGCTGATCATCCCATCCATTTCACAAAGATCCCCAGAGGTAAGAAATATAGTGCTATAAAATAAAGATGATATTGGAGGGCAACCTGTTAGGTGACTGGTGAGTGATGAAGTTGCTGTTCATCTCGCCATTATTTGTGGTATGAGCTTCTGATTTCTAATCCTAGCCATGATTCAGGGTCTATTAATGATGACAGGCCTAATTCCTCTTTAACTTCTTCCCCAACTTTCAAAATGTAGATGATGATATACATCAATCTTAGAAGGGCAGTATGAGCTTTAGCATGTAAAGAATTCAGACCAATTTTGTATAGAAATACTTTTGAGTAAGAATTCAGCAGAAAGCAGCATAAATCTTTAAGGAGCTGGCACAAAACAGTGTTGGGGAGGAAATAGAGTTCTAATTTAATATAGAGAAGTGAAGGCTAAGGGGTGATTTAATTGCAATCTACAAATATAGGAGAAATCTTTATAAGAAAAAAAACTATTTTACATATTCAAAGAAGTCCAAATTAGATTAAATTAAGGAAAAAGGGGATTTTGTTTAGCCAACACATTTTTTTTTTTTAAGGCTTTGAAGAGATTCTACAGTCTTCTTCTATAGGTGGGCTTTAAATCTAAACTTGGCATGTGTTTCAGGATGAATTGGAAATGTCCTTGATGTTTTTTTGTCTTTTCTTGGATCCTGTTTATTAATATGCATCACCAAAAGTGTAAACTTCCTTCTAAAATAATTAAGCAATTTTTAGTTCTTTATTCAGAAAAACATGAGGTGAACTGTTGTGAATTTTGATAATATGAGCCAGTTAGTTCGAAGAGTGGCGTCATACTACCCAGGGGAAATAGCTGAACATAGAAAGGTATAAAGGTACCCTTTGGTGACCAAATTTGGTCTGAATTTTTTTGTTTGCATCAGTGGAACACTTGAATCTATGATTATGCTTTTATATAAAATAGATAACTGTAATGAAAAGGCTTAAATTGAGCTAAAAACAGTTTAGAAACCACAAATAGAAAGAAGAGAGGGAGAAAACAAGCAAACGGGTTATTACACCAGACTGGTTAGTAAGTGATAAGACTGCTAAATGTCAAATAATGCTTAACATCATGGACTCTAAGGAAGGTAACCATGTCCAATCTTACAGTATATGCATGATTCACTTCAATACTCTTGACAAAATTTCACCAATTTTTTTGGAATCATTTCATTGGCTAGAATCTCAACTTTTCTTCAGTTAATTTGTTTCAATGTTGCATGCTGAGAAAGTTCTTTCTTATGTTGATCCTTATTTTTCATAGCATTATTGTTTGTTCTC
This sequence comes from Neomonachus schauinslandi, assembly GCF_002201575.2. Classification (NCBI taxonomy): domain Eukaryota; kingdom Metazoa; phylum Chordata; class Mammalia; order Carnivora; family Phocidae; genus Neomonachus; species Neomonachus schauinslandi. Next base: position 33,322,584 of record NC_058416.1, on the reverse strand, counting down.
TGGAGCAGTACATAGGTACTTTATTTTTTTCTTTAACATATATACCCCTTGCATATGTGAAGATGGCCATCAGGATATTTCCTTAATATTCTCTTTTTTTTTTTTCTGATCACCTAGAGTTCTTCAACTGCTTAATTTATTAAGCAGCCTTAAGTTCTTTCAGGAGCTTCCCCCCATCCCCAACATCTCTATTCTAGAGAAGAGATGAGATCATAATGGCCAAATCCTTAGCTAGATATGGATGGAGTGTTGACTTGCCTATGAATTTAACTTCAAAATCAGTTGCTTAATCAGTTCATCACAAAGACACAGACTGGCTCATAAAACAACAGATGAGTGAGCACACAATAAAATCAAAGCTGCAAACGGCCATTAAACACTAAAGATATATTGTAGAGTAGAACTTGCTTAGGTAAGAACTTCCTGCCCAGTGCCATGCCATGATGATTAATGCGTGCATATGTGAACTTTATGAAAAAGATAATGAATTGATTGTGTTCTTAAATGATGCCATTTTAGACCTGTTTGGCTTCCTCTCCTCCCTCGGGAATCAACTGACCACACTCTGTTAGTTTAAACAAATGAACATTTAATGTTGGCCATTCTGCCAACCAAGCTGGGGGAAAATAAAATCATTTATCAAGGGAAAAAGAAAGAAAAATAATGAAATGGCTTCTGGGAAAAAGGTGAAGACCAGTAGTTATCAAGGAGGGGAGTGTGCCACAGATACTGATTAAAGATATAATGGGGCTTTAGGCTGGCTTTCATACTGTGGTTTCTGCCTATTTTGGTATCAGGGAGCCAATTTTCATGAGTCTTGTTCCTTAAAGACAGCCTTCTTTGGCAACTCTAATTTTAATACTAGCTCCTGTGAACACATCATCTTTTTCTTGGTGGTTATCCAGTGGATTATGAATGATAGCAAAATAATTAGGGAATCTATAAGTGGAAAATGCAATTTGAGGGCCAATTTGGAATAATAGACCAAAGGCTACCTTGGTCATATATCTAACATTTAACATCAATCCATCAATTGACTAATATTTATTGTACTTAGTACTATTCTAATAACTGAGGGAAGTACAAGGAAAATAGAAGTCATGACCTCCATCCTCAGGAGCTTTTATAAAGCTTTAAGAAGAGAAAACATGTGCCTGATATATATATTAAATTATATATTATTTTATTAATATTTATGTATTTAATATTAACATGTTATATATGTATAATACATTTAATATACACATAAATATATACATATATACACAAAATGACCTGAGTGTTATGATAATGAGAGCTATAGGTTAAGAGAAAGGAGGGAACCATCATTGTTGGATAAAGTATACTGAAAAGTGGTCTTAAGAGGCTGAGAAGGAAACCAGTCCTATTTTTTCTGTATGATTTTATTATTTATGTTATTGTTTATTAAAGCCATCATGAATTACACATATATAGCATATTCATGTATTTATAAATATACTATACATAATTGATAAAGAGTAACAAATCTTTTCAGCATAAGGATATACTGTCAGATAGAGGTTTCCATTCTAGCACAGTCATTGTATTCACACTCTGAGGATGACAAAGAGGACCAGATGAATGGATGGGGAAGGGAATATTGAACGATGAGTGCAACTTGAAGGACTTTTTTGGTGGCAGATGATGATGTATCACCTTCAGCTAGAAAAAAATGGTAGGTATAGAAATTCCCTTGCAAAGTTTTCTGAGGTTTATTATGTACTGAACTCTCATGTGCCAGTCACACAGAGTCTGGGAATAAGCAGCTTGAATGCCAACTCTAAAGCCAGATTTAGGTCCTCTAACTATTGGACTTATCCATAGTCTTGCCTTTATGAGCAGTTGGCTATGGGAGGGAGGGAATAAGGTCTGGACTAAGCTGGGAGAAGGTGTTTTGCTACTTACCATGTATAGAAAGAGCAGAGGAAGGTTTCAGTGTGGTTCAGAGGGAAAGCATTAACATTAACTAAATTAGTAAAGCCAAGAGAAGCTAGAACTTGGAAAGGATAAGACAACAAGAGAAAACCAGCAAAACTGTGTCAAGTACAAGACCAAGACCGAGGATATCCAAACACATAAAATAAATCTGACTAGCTGATGCTGTACTCTCTGTCAAAGCTCCTCTGACTGTTCTCCTGTATTTCCTTTATGAGCAACCTGCTAGTTCTTACAAGGGTGTGGAGCATTTTTAGAGGAACTAAAGAAAGCCAAAGGAATTTTAAAGGATCTATACCTGTTTCTCTCTAAGAAAAAAAAAATGTATTAACATCTGCTTGTTTATCTTTTAACATACTAATCACACTCATGTAAATTGAGTGTAAAGACAATACAAGAGAAAATAATATATTAAGATTATGTATTATACTATATTTATAATAAGAAAATATTGGAAACATCTTTATATTCAACAAAAAAGGAAAATACCTAAGAAAATGATGGTATAGGCCTATAATGCAAATCTCAAGATTAACATATTTAAAGTCCATGTTACAATATAAAAAATATTATTGAGCGGGCGCCTGGGTGGCTCAGTTGGTTAAGCAACTGCCTTCAGCTCAGGTCATGATCCTGGAGTCCCAGGATCGAGTCCCACATCGGGCTCCCTGCTCAGCGGGGGGTCTGCTTCTCCCTCTCCCGCTTCCCTCCTCTTGTGCTCTCTCTCACTCTCTCTCTCTCTCACTCTCTCTCTCTCTCTCAAATAAATAAATAAAATATTAAAAAATATATATATTATTGAGCTAGTACCAGATTTTTTTTTAATATACACTTGTTTTCTTCCTTAGACTATTTCTTAAATGAATAGAGTAACACTTAATACATCATGGTTGTTATAGATGAATATTTTCCTCCCATATAAAATTTGAAATTTCTTGTTGGCAAGGATAATGTCTTACTCATCTCTCTATCCTTCTTATAGGGCCAACTCTATGTCTAATACACTGCACTAAATTGAAGAGTTGAGAATTCAGGAAATGAAAAGTCTTATGTTACAATAGTAGGAATCTTATTTTTACTTCTAGATTTTATTATATTTTTTTATCATATTCTGTTAAAAGCTATCTGGTTATATTTCTTTGCTGGTATCTTTACTTGTGTTCACAGCAGAAGTCAGAGGGGGAAGTTTTCTCCAGAGATATAAATGATTCTTTACTGGTTTTTGGATATGGAAGTCACTCAAGGACTGATCAATTTTTGTTGCCTGGGAAGACCCATTTGGCTATTATTTATACAGCTGTGCTTCTGAGATGGAGTATGAGAGAAGGAGAGGTGGGTGATAACCAAAAGTACTGGAAAGGTTTTCTAATGGGCAGGAGGAGAACTGAAGAAAGGCAAAGCTTTTATTTCTAATCTCAGGTGAATGCGTGCGAGCAACACTTACAGATCTGGTGATCCTTCTAGGCTTTTCCAGAACCAATTTGTCAAGCTTATCTCCAGGCCTATTGCCTGTCCTATCTCCCCGATCCCAGATGGCTACTCCATAGCCACTGTCGTCTCCCAGTGGTCACTTCCCTCCTTTTGAGGTCTGCCTTGGCTGTCAATGCAAGACTGTTTTTACTTCCTCAATTTCTACCTCTTTGTTTTTCAAATGACTTGAAAGAAATCCAGAGTTGTATCATTTATTTTTACATCCCAATATGCCTCGGATATATATTACCAATACTTATTCCTCTATTCTCCAAGGGAAGAAAATGATTGTTCACATGCAGAAGGTATGGAGGAAACTCCCACCACAGTGTACTGTCATATCAGATAATCATTTAATCACTGACTAAATCTAAGACACTGAGATCAGAAGATTCAAGAACTCTGGGAGACTTTAAAAACCTTTCCAAATTAAGCATTTATTGTTACTTCAATGCTTTCTTGCTACTTAATTTTCCTGAGTCTCATTTTAGGAGAAATTTGCTCCTTTAGCCTTGCACACTTCATCTCAATCAATACACTATTCTCCCTAGAGGTCCCAAATTATTCTTTTCAAATGTCTTTTTTATCTACCCTTGGAAACAACACAAGCAAATGGAGTCTGACTTCCAGCTGTCAAATCAAGAGTTGAGGCAAACCCTGTGAGCACGAATCACTCCATCTTGCCTTGCTCAATCTGGGTAATGTGGCACAGTCCCAAAACCTCCCCTACCACCAAGAGAGAGAAAGGAGTAAAAGACAGATTGAATAATTTTCAAAACTTGGAAAATTTGTTGCTTTCTTTTAATTATACATTATTTGGTTACACATAAACTAGTTCCTAAATAGTGAATCCTTGCTTATGTTCCTTGGACTTCTTTGGTAAGTCCGGGTTAAGATTTGGAAATAGGATATTTTAAGTGAGCTACCTTATTTTTGTTAAGAATTGAACTCGAACTTCCCTACAATTCCCTCGCTGGGAATCCATACCCTGGAAAATGTGGTAACAAGGTTTCTCTGATTCTTTAATGGACTAAAACTTCCTGGTTGAGACAGGCTAATAAATGTAAGCTATTGATCACATTGTTGAGTATGATAAAGAAAGGTCTGTTTTCAAGGCAGCATTATTTGAAAATCGTAGGGATCATTATAAATGTGTTACTTATATGTTGACTTATATGTTGCCTCTGTTCAAAACAAGATTGTTTCCTTTGGGGCCTAATTTCAAGGCAGTTTAATGAATTTTTCACACACACCACACATACATGCACACACACAGGTGTTACTACTTTATAGTTGAACCTAATAGATCATGTCTCCCTGCTTTGTTTGAGGGTCCAATTTCTTCCCTTTCTGTGTAGCTTCCAGAGGATCCTAATACTGTGCAAAATGCAAAACAAACAAAACCCCTTCATTTTTGCCCTGATGATAATTGTAGAATGGCAGTAATGATGTTGTTGGAAGTTTTAAAAATGAAAATACCTAACCAGGTTCAGAGACATTATCCAGATACGTTTCGTGTGCTTTCCATAGTACATTCACATTTTTTTTTAACAAGACGATAAAACAAGGACAGCAACTCTTTATTTTCCATCCTCCACTGTCCCAAATCCTCAGACTCTATCAAAGTGCACCTTGAGCTCCACCTCCCACATTGTGTTCCCGACTGGGGCCAATCCTCCAGCTAACTCCATTTCCCCTTTGTAAACGCTCGATGTGCTGACCTATTTAAAAATATAACTCAGGTGCCTGGCGAACCCTGATGCCTGCCAGCTCTTCAGATAAAGAGGATCCACTTATTAATCTGCTCTGTCTCCATCTGCCCACTCAATTGGGATTGACTGCTTGCTGTCCAGACTGATACCAGGGAAATCTGATTGAGGACAAGAATCTCTTTGTACGTTTACCCCACTGATACAGCATGACAGGTCTGTTGCAGCCAGGGAGTGAAGCTGATGTGACATGATGTCAGATGGCCTACCATTGTACGTCAGAAATTAAAAAGAAAATTCTTTCAAACTGGAATTCCTTATGTGATTTTTATTTCCTTGGGCTTTGAGCAGATTGAGTATTGAACTGCTTGACTGGAGCCCATGGATAATTTAATACCTGCAACATTAGTCCCTGGGTGAATTTCAGCCACATTTGACTTGTTCAGCATGGCGTCTCAGTTCCAACCATTTCATGGAACTCTTGTAAATATTGATTGATGAAATCCCAAAGAAATATGTTTTCTAGCTCTGATTCTGAATGCTCCAGAAGGAAAGATTTGATCTGTTTTGTCCTTCCTACTCCTTATCTAGTGGTGTGAGAAGTAAATAAAAATTTGGGACCTTCTTTTATCCTTCTCAAGTTAGAACAGTCAATTCTTACAACTTGGGAAAAAAAAAAAAAACTGAAGTGATTTGATCCACCAAAGTAGGACCGAATAAAAATAACAAATAAGCAAGTAAGCAAGAATAGCACACAAATAAACTCAAACTGTATCAGTGGAACCAAATTTTATTGATTATTTTTTGGGAAGCTTTTGGAGTCCCCCAGTTTGAGGTATTGGCTACATAAAATTAACTATCCAGAAGAATGTAAGCATAGTGTATGTATATATGGTTCTTAAGCACTAAATGGTTAGCATGTCATGCACATAGTATTCAGATTTTAGTATGTGGTTCTCCCTTTGTTGAAAAGATCAGGTAGAACTAGCCTTAGGTCACATCTAGAATCAAAACTGAATGGCTTATAAAATTCCTAAAAATCATTTATTAATAAAAAATCAAAAGAGAAAAGAGACACACAGGTAAGAGTTAAAGACCTTATAGGAATTCACATTTGGTAACAAGGAACAAAATATTATCACTTTCTTAATATTCAGCTTTTACTCTTTAGTCAAGGCTAATCATTTGTTAATTTGTGTAAGCTCCAGTGCTTAAAAATTCACATGTGAATGAAATATGTGGCTGATCCTTATTCTTTATTATAAATTAAGCAGTATGAAATGTAAATACTATTGGAGAAAATAAAATCTCATTCGTTCAATGTAAATAACACTGAATAAATTAATAAATTGACTGGCTTCTCTTTGATATTCATGTGATGAGAGTGTATGTGTGTATTTATGTGTGTATGTGAACACGTAAGGTATTTGAAGCACTGGAGAGAAAAAGAACTCGGTTAAACAGATAAAAGAGTAGCTTGCTACAACAAAAGTTTTTTTTTTTTTTAAGATTTTTTTTTAAGGATTTTTATTTATTTATTTGACAGAGAGAGACAGTGAGAGAGGGAACACAAGCAGGGGGAGTGAGAGAGGGAGAAGCAGGCTTCTCACTGAGCAGGGAGCCCGACAGGAGGCTCAATCCCAGGACCCTGGGATCATGACCTGAGCCAAAGGCAGATGCCTAACAACTGAGCCACCCAGGCACCTCTTTTTTTTAAGATTTTATTTATTTATTTGAGAGAGAGCACAAGCAGGTGGAGGGGCAGAGGGAGAGAGAGAGAAGCAGACTCCTTGCTGAGCAGGGAGCCTGATGTGGGTCTCTATCCCAGGACCCTGAGATCATGACCTGAGCTGAAGGCAGATGCTCAACGAACTAAGCCACCCAGATACCCCCAAAATTTTTTTTTTAAAAATCAAGAAATTCTCGGGCGCCTGGGTGGCTCAGTTGGTTAAGCGACTGCCTTCGGCTCAGGTCATGATCCTGGAGTCCCTGGATCGAGTCCCGCATCGGGCTCCCTGCTCGGCAGGGAGTCTGCTTCTCCCTCTGACCCTCCCCCCTCTCATGTGCTCTCTCTCATTCTCTCTCTCTCAAATAAATAAATAAAATCTTTAAAAAAAAATCAAGAAATTCTCTTAACAGTAAGAAGTCTATTGTAGATTATTTCCTTAAGTTAACATAGTGAAATTTCTTTGCCATAATTATTTTAGACAAAAATATAAGGGGAAAAACAAGTCCACAATAAGATTAGTGAGAGAAAATAATTCTGTTTTTCTGTTTTGTTTTGTTTTGTTTTTTATTAAGGTATAATTGACATAACATTATATTAGTTTCAGGTGTACAATGTAATAATTTGATATTTGTATATATATTCGATCATTTGCAAAATGATCACCACTAAGTCCATTTAACATCCGTCACCATACATAGTTACAAAATTTTTTTCTTATGTTGAGAACTTTTAAGATCCACTCTTATAGCTACTTTCAAATATACAGTACAGTATTATTAACTATAGTCACCATATTTGGCATTATAGCCCCATGACTTATTCATATATAACTGGATATTTGTAATTTTTGACCCTCTTCACCCACTTTCCCCCACCCCACCCTGGGTAACCAGCAATCTGTATTCTACATCCATAAGCTCGTTTTTTTTTTTGTTTTGTTTCATTTTCTTTCTTTTTTTTTTTTTAGATTCCACAAAGGAGATTATACAGTATTTGTCTTTTTCTGTCTGATTTACTTCATGCTTAGCCTAATACCCTTGAGGTCCATCCATGTTCTTGTAAACGGCAAGATATTTTTATGGCCGAATAATATTCCATTCTGTATATGTACCACAGTTTCTTTATCCATTCATTTGTCAATGAAAACTTAAGGTGTTTCTATATCTTGGTTATTGTAAATAATGCTGCAGTGAACATGGAGGTACAGATATCTTTTTGAATTAGTGTTTTCATTGTCTTCAAATAAATATCCCAGAAGCAGGATTGCTGGATCGTATGGTTGTTCTATTTTTAATTTTTTTAAGGAAACTCCATACTGTTTTCATAGTGACCACTCCAATTTACATTCCCACCAACAGTACACAAAGGTTTCTTTTATTCTGTATCCTTGCCAACGCTTGTATTCTTGTCTTTTTGATAATAACCATTATAACAGGTATGAGGTGATACCTCATGTGGTTTTGACTTGCATTTCCCTGTTTTAATCCCACCTTATTGATTGAAAATTTACTTGGATATTGAGTTTTCCTTATCTCCATGGATCCATTTCCATTTTTCTCTAATCTAGAGTAGAAAAGAGAGTCCATTCAAATGCATATTCTTTTTACTAAGCAAGAGTTGGGTCATGCATTCTTGGACCTTTTCTGGATGAATTAAGCCGAACAGAGAAAACGTGGAATAAAATTATCCTTTAGAGTGATACCTAAAGTCATGTACCCAAAGTCCATTCCAAGTATGCAGCTTTTCATTTATTTTCCTCTGGGACTTGAGTCAACAGAGAATCCCCAGTGAAAACAATTGATATCCCCAGCTGAGAAAAAACAAATCACACAAAAACAAGGACAGAAAGAAGTCACATCACTGGAATCATGGAATTCTACAAATACTTCAGGAAAGTAAAGAGATATGTGACCAAGAAAGAGCATTCAGAATGTTCTAGAACAAAAGTATTCATATTACAAACCATGAAAATGCACAAAAATGTGTAGGACACAAAAAAATCTACTTGTATTTTGTAGGATGGAGTTAAAATATTATATGATGTTGGAGCGCCTGGGTGGCTCAGTTGGTTGAGTGTCCAACTCTTGATTTCAGCTCAGATCATGATCCTAGGGTCTTGAGATCTGAGATGGAACCCCAAGTCAGGCTCTGCGCTCAGCAGGGAGTCTGCTTGAGATTCTCTCTCTCCCTCTCCCTCTGTCCCTCCCCACCACACTCTCTGTCTCTAAAAACTAAATAAATAAATCTTAAAAAGATATATGATGATATTAATTATAGCATCCAAAAGTAAAAAACTTCATCTGTTTCATCCTGTATGCCACACAAAATTATGCACCTTGATACTCAAAGAATCAAAGACTGGCGCCGAGGACTTGACATGGCAACTTTCTTTTTGAAGGCAGGAATGTACCAACTTAAGCCAAGTAAATGAAACATAACTTTAGAAATAGATCTGGAGAAAAGTTTATTTCCCAGACTCCCAAGAAATGGAGCCACTGAAAACAAGCAAATGTTACTTCCTAGAGAGGGAGTGGGAGAGAGAAAAATGAGAAAATAAAGGTTGTTCATTATTAATTTGCCATTTGCTTCAAGGAAAATGTTTGCAGGCAAAGTTGCTTGTATCTTAAACTGAATATTTTTCTCATCCACACTGTAATAGTCTTTTTTTTTCAAATTATGTTTTCTTCTTATCAAAAAGCTTTCTTGAAGCCAGTCAAGGTGGGAGGCCAGAAAGTTGATAAGGAGGTCATTATAACAACTCATGGAAGATATAAAACAATCCATTTCAAAGAGTGGGGACTATTTACTATCAACATTTGCAATATGAGTGATTATTTAGCAATTCCTCTTCCCCTTTTCTTCTATTCTTATCCCCCACATGCTCTGTAGTAGAAAACTTTGACCTTGCTAAGAGAAATAATAACGTAACATATCTGCACCATCCGTGTGATTAATACCGCCCTCTGAAAGGAGCACCTCAACTGGCAAAATACAACTAAAATGCATGAACACACTGAGGAACTCTTTGCCTTGTTCACCTTCTTTCTAAATAATTCATCAGTTTAATGATAATGACATTCAAATATCATAATTACAGCCGACTCTTTAAAAAACATCAATTCCAGGGCCAAAAATGGAGTAACCAGCCCCCACTTCTTTTCTCACCATTAGCTGTTAATGCCAAAATATGATCTTTATTCATTTCACTGACATAATATAAAACCAATGTAGATTTCCCATTTTTCATAAAATTTTCATCTGCACTATTAGTTTCACTGATAGCAGACTGCAAAATGTTGTTAAGCTACAAGATGGAAGACACTGAGAAAACCTCAGCATGTTAAGAAGCCATAAAATTTTATTCAGTTCATTTACTGCTACAGTCCAGTAACCCTATAGTTAAGAGTGTGCTATTTTTATTGTGTATTTATTTAAAGGTTGAATATTTTGTTCCCCGGACCAGACATCTAACTGAGTTCATCTGGACTCCTAATACACTGTGTTGTATTCTATTTGGGGGTTTATCATCTCCTTGAAAGTGTTTTTGTATTTTTGTTGTTGGGGAAGAGATAATGACAGAATATTGCAAACAAAAGCTTAGCTATGGATAAAGGGTCATTTGTGCTTGGAATTCAACCATCGATGTAAGGGTCTCATGTGATGCTGAGGAGGATTTGCTTTGCCCTCCTCTTCTTCCATCTTATATCTCTTCCAAAGCAAATCTCAGGGCAGAGTACAGTGAAGCACAATGTAATAGACTTTGTGTTGGTTGGTCTGGCAGTTGGCCAGAGGTGCTTAACTGCTCACACAATCCTGCAGAAGTCAGCCACATTTTGCATTTATTATTTTGCTAGTATGTCTCAGCAGTTTGACGTAAATAGATAAGATCTTTTTCAGGCAGCATGATGCAAAACCTGTTTTAGGTCTACTCATGAAACCATAGCTATCTAAAGCTAGCTTGTCTGTTTTCATACCGAGTTATATCATATCATATATCATATCATATCATATTATATGAAAGTTGCAGCACGAAGACACAAGAGGCTATGCATATCAGTTTTGCCAATATATGGAATGTATCTCAATACCCTGGACTTCTCTAACCACAGAGCGACGGCAGTTACACCAGTGGTAACTCCACTGTGGAAAAAAAAAAATCATCAAGTAAGGCACAAAGGAGAGTAAAAGGGGCCGTTGTTCTTACTGGTCTCTCACTTAGGACCAAAGTGTTCGTTGCACCAGGCTTTGCAAACTCCCAGGAAACCCACTGCTGTACATCTTGACTTAGGCCGCATGAGTAACTGTTTCCTACTCAGTCCCAATGAAAGGCCACATTGAAACTCCAGGTGCAGTAAACTAGCAACAAAAACTACAATAACAGACCAGACAAATGATCTACAGCATCCATAATATATTCTCGCTGTGTCTGTGACTTGTTAGGAACCTAGAAGACAAGCCTGTCCTTACTTGGTCCCCTCATCTGTAATATGGGTTGATAAGAGAACCTACACCAGTTGCAGTGTTTTCTCTTGAAAGTGCAAAATATGGGGTTGATAAAAGCAAAGTGTGCTTTTTTTTTTTTTTTTAAAGATTTTACTTATTTATTTGACAGAGAGAGACATAGCAAGAGAGGGAACACAAGCAGGGGGAGGGGGAGAGGGAGAAGCAGGCTTCCCCACGGAGCAGGGAGCCCGATGTGGGGCTCGATCCCAGGACCCTGGAATCACGACCTGAGCTGAAGGCAGATGCTTAACGACTGAGCCACCCAGGCGCCCAGCAAAGTGTGCATTTTTTTTTTTAAAGATTTTATTTATTTATTTGACAGAGAGAGACAGCAAGAGAAGGAACACAAGCAGGGGGAGGGGGAGAGGGAGAAGCAGGCTTCCCGTGGAGCAGGGAGCCCGATGCGGGACTCGATCCCAGGATCCTGGGATCACGACCTGAGCCGAAGGCAGACGCCTAACGACTGAGCCACCCAGGCGCCCCGCAAAGTGTGCATTTTTAAAGGCACATGAGAGAGAGATTTAAATCACCTGAGATAGTCTGTATTTATTCATTCCAAAGAGGTACAAAGGCTCTGTCTGGGTAGCATTAAAGAGTAAAGGTTCAAAAGGAATATGTGAGAGTCCCCAGGAGACTGGAAACATAAGAATACATTAAAATGAGATGGAGAAGGTGTCCCAAAATAGCCAAATAATGACTGTTCCTAGTTACTATCTTGTTAGCACTGATTGTGGAATATTTGAGGGCCTGGGAGAATCAATGTATATGGTAAACAATCACCTCCTAAACTGAAATGTCAGAGATACGATACAGAATAATGAATATAAAATCTAGACAAAACTAATGGCCAAACAAGATAAACAAATTAAAGCAGATAAGCCACGAAGGGTGAGTGACTAACGATTCAGTTAGGCATAATCCCTGTGAAAATCTGTCCATTTGAACAGCCTTTGCTACATGGTATCAACACAGGCTGACAGCTGAGCCCCGCATGCCTCCCTTTAGCTTCTGAGATATGAAATCTGGGCTATGGATGTGAGATGCTGGAGCCAGGTATGCAGGCAGTGGTGGGAAAAGCCATTTCCAGATTTTACGATTTCATGATCATCCATCTATCATTCTCGGAGACAAAAGGTTATGTTTTTCGAAAACTTACTGTGCACCTGGTGCAGAGGTCTTAGGCTCAAACTCCTTTCCAAACAGGTTTTTTTTTCTTTTTCTTTACTCTTTTTTTGTTTGTTGTTTTGGTTTTGGTTTGCTTTACATTTTTTTTTAAAAAAGGATGCCAAAAGTCTTACACATATCTCTCCATTCTCTGTAACTTGGTGCACCTTGCCATTTTTCTATTTTGAATTGATCTATGAACCTCTCTCTGCAGCTAAATGAGTCAGCAGAGATGGGCTGTTGATGGATCTCATTGGACGTAGGGTCAACATTATTCTGAAGTAAAAGGAGCCAGCATGCTTTTTTGGGTATAGCCCATCACAGAAAAAGCTGGGCTTCCAGACTTCAGTCATCTAGCAACTGCTTATGTCTCAAAAGAGCATTATTAGACAAAACTGAGATGTAGACACAGTCTGGTCTCTACAGTGTCTTCCCACCTCCCCATCCCTTCCCCTGCAGGTGTCTTGGTGCCTTGTGTCCTTAACTTGTAACTTCCACTCTCCTCCTCTTCCCCACCCCATGCCTTCCGCCACTGTCATCACCACTCCACTTGACCTTTCTGTCTTTGTTCTGCTCTCTTCAAAATTGACTGGTTGAGGGTCTCATTTCATAAGAAATTTCTTTTAAATAGATGTTGTCGTAGTCATAGAAAAGATCTCATATTAATTGAAAACGTGTGGATAATAATGTGAGAGCATTGCTCTTCTTAAGGATATTTCCTTTAAGCAAGATTCTCTCCCTTATACAGAAATACATATAAGCAAATTACAATATATATTTATATACGTATATATCTTAGAATTAGGTATAAACAAATTCATATCTAATGGTGGAAATTTCAGACACAATGGTATGCAAGTGGCAGAAATGTACCGAGATCAGAGATGCTTATCTGCACACCATGTGGGGAAGTATCTATTCTGCATACAAATAGGGTTTGCCCAACTTGATGTTCTATGAACTTTTATTCTCACTTTTTTTTTAAATAAAGAGGCCTAGGGGTTACAAAGGAGTTAAGACTTTTACTTAGTAGCCTTGGCAGCAGGAAGCTTTAAATTATAACATTTAGACAGCAAATTAAAAATATCACTTACCATATTCTAGGTTGGCATTGTTCTAGCAATTTCATAATCAGATGCGATTTTGAAATCTTTCATATTTGGTTATGAAATTGTCCCTAATAGCTAGAGAGAGAACTATTTTCTATCTTGTTATTTATGTGCATCTGCTGGGTGTTATATATATAGGATGGGGATCATCTAGTTAGAAAAGGGGGTGCAAAATTTGTCCCTCACTCTACCTGATGTGATCAATGACACCACCTTGGCCCTAGGAGGCATTCAGGTCATCCTCAACTCATCAGCCATTGCTGTGTATAATAGAATTGGCATACAATTCCTCCTTACAGGTCAAAGTGGAATCTGTGCAATCGCTGATAAAGTCTGTTGTACCTACATTAACACCTTGGGCCAAGTACTAAGGTCAATACAGAAACCTAAGGAGAAAGCCACCCTGCTTCCTAAGGTAGACTCTAATGGTTTGATCTTTGTTTGACTGGTTGGGAACAAGAACTTGGAGATACGGTTGAGGGTCAAATATTGCAGAGTGACACCATCCTCCTGCTTGGGAACCTGTTGGATTCCTTAAGGAAATGCTTTATGACATGAACAGGTTCGGCCCCAGCCTCTGTCAGATCATTCGAAGTGGTTGATGGAGTGGCCTTCTGATGGAAACATTTTTCAGAAACCAAATTGGCATAAGAATAAGGGGAAATTTATTCTCTCCCTGGGTCTTACATATTTCTGCATGTATAATGAGCAAGCACACTGATTACCTCTGTTCTGGATTATCTTTTTGAGGATATCTATATAGTGAACTGTTTTGGAAGACAGAGCTGGTATCTCCCTCCAGAGCAAAGAATGAGTTTTCTTACTGCCTTGGACGACAGAGATAGTGCCTCCCTCTGAAGCAAAGGGCAGTCATCTTCCCGCCCAGTATAACAAAGATAATGTCTCCCTCTGGGCCTAAGGGCAGGCTTGCTTAATGTCCGTTATAAAAGACTTGGCTTCCCTAAGCTAAGGCTTTTCCTCCCATAATGTGACCCATTGCATGTGTAGAGACACTTGGCCCTCTTTGCATCACCCTATGGGAATTGAGACTTAAGGAACCATCACAAGAATTGTTGATATTTTCACTGCTGCTATTTCTGTGAGCAATAAAATCTTTTGTCTCTGACGCAGGAGTGACATGTCTTCTGCCCATATTCTTAAAGGTATGGCAGGCTACCTTGTTAGCTTTGCAAATCTGGTAAAATCACATCTCCTTTACAGTGCTTGACAGCCCCTGTTGGGCTAGAACAGGACCGTCTTCTTCCCGCAAAGCTCAGTCATTTTGAGGATGGATGATTAGTATTTCTTATAAGCTGTGGCTTCTATACATGCAATCAAGGGATATTCAATCTGGATGTGATTGTACAGACCATCCCTCATTCTACAAATAAGAACAGTTGAGGCTCTGGTGTGTTTACCTAAAATATTTATTTAGTGGCAGAATTTGAGCAGGTACTCACTTTTTCTTATCTCCCATTTGATACTCTTCCCAGTGTATTTCATTAAGTGTAATAAAACTGAAACTCTAAAGTCTACTTCAGGCTCAAACAGATATCTGATAATTTTTTAATGAAAAGTTTACACTTGAGTGTAAAAACGGTGAAAGAATATTGCCTATCCCATATCATGAGAAAGTAATGGGTTCACTTACATCTTAGGCTGGCATGGGCCTTGGGCTGGATCTAGCAGCGATTTTCAGATCTTGGATGAAAACACTTTTGACAAGGCACATTTTCCTCTTGGCTAGCTGCAGCAACATTTGCAAATGCTCTGAAGTATTTGTTGGGCCTTAAATATGTCATGCGCATGGACAACAGGAATTAGCACTTTCTGTATTCATCCAAAATATAGGATTAGTTTCGGCCATCCTTTATACTCTTGGGGAAATCTTCCTTGAAGTGACAATAATTTAACCTCATTTTTCATTTTCTTTTGAGCCTCTACACTCTTATCTCTGAAAGCCAATAGCTTATTTTGTTTTCTTCTCTTGGTTACTGTACTCTTCAAAATAGACTATCTTATGTATGTATGTGTAACAAGCAACCTCCAAATCTCAGAGTCTTAAAACAAATTTTATTTCTTGCCCATTTTACATTTCCACCACAAAGTATTCTGGAGGTTTTGTCCTGTTTTATCCTCATTCCCGGACCCATGCTGACTGAGCCTCCACCACCCTGAACATTGTAAATTGTCCTGGCATCAGTTCTTGAAAGTCCTGTGGCCACAGCTCACATTTTACCTGCCAAAGCGTGTTTCAAGTTCACACCCAACTCAAGGGGAAAGGGAAGCACATACTGTCCAGTTCCAGGGAGAAGCAGAACCCTGTGGCCAGGAGCCCGAATGACCACCACACTTATATGGACTTGGACCCCCACATGATGTTTGCTTAGGGTTTTGACTGAATGCTCTCTCTCCTTCCAGCACTTCAACTCCTAGCTGGGCTATTCACATTACTTATGTTAATGACCTTTTTCCTTACTCCAAAATGTTTAGGTGTAATTGCAGTGAGGAATTATTGCATGATGCTGTTATGTAAGAGAAGTTTGGGTAAAGATTTTTAAAACAGTGAAGTCAGAGGTGAATGGAAAGTTAGAAGAGGACTGCAGAAAAGCACAGGGAAAGGGTGCTAGTAAAGGAGATATAGAGAAAAAAGGAATTAAAAAGAGAAAAGGGAATGAAAAGAAGGAAAAGGAGAGAAAGAGAAAAGGCTTTGAGAAGAGGAAATGTTGAAAGGAAAGAAAGCCAGTGGGAAATGAATACTGAGAGCAAAACTTGCACATTTCAACATGCTTAGAACTCCCTGGGAAAAAAAAAGGTATGAAAACCTATAAGACATTATTTAAATCTTATGATGTTGTGCCCCAGGGCTGAAACCAAGTCCTGGGCTCATCATCTCCAGTTCCCTGCTGACTTAAAGAGAAAAAAATATTTTTTAAAGTGGCAATAGAACAAAAGTTCTGAATCTCAAAGCAACTAATGAAAACACACACATAAACTCTTCAGATTTCTCCTCTTCCCTAGGGCTCATTTTTTCTTAGAAGGAAAAAAATGTAAGAACCCAGCTGAGATCTGAATTTTCTCCCCAACTCCACAGAAAAAGAGGTAGAACATTGCTGGCCCCAAACTTCAAATACCAGGAGACCAAAATGACACTTCAATAAGTGGAAGAATTCTTGAATATATTTTTTGGTTACAGGGTTTTCTTCTCTATTCATCCTCTGTATCCCTCTGATAGGTAGCTTTTTAGGTGTGTGTGTGTGTGTCTGTGTGTGTGTGTGTGTGAGAGAGAGAGAGAGAGACAGACAGACAGACAGACACACAGACAGAAACAGAAATTGAGGGCATTAGTGGCATCTGGAGCCTGCTCAGACAAACCCACGCCAAATTAGCCAGAGTGGGAGTATTTACACTGTGGAAATCAGCAATGTCACAAACACAAATCAGAATGGTGGTTTGTTTTCCAGAGAGTTGGTTGCTGTATTACCAGCACACCCCTGAAAGAGATAAACTATTAGATAAAAAGAAAGGAAGGGGGGAAAAAAGAGGGTATCTGAAGAAAGAGAAAAGAGAGAGGGGAAATCTAAGGAGAAAGAAAAAGGAGTGAATTTAGATTTGGAAGGAGAATTTTAAAAGTTGAGCTGTCCTAAATTCTGGCCCGTTAAAGCCTTCCTTTCTATAAGTAAAGGGTTTTTGTTTGTTTGTTTGTTCTGAAAGTTTTAGATTCTTCACTTTTGTTGTTGTTAACCAGTAATAGGCAAGTGACCACGGAAAAAATAAAAACATGCCTTCGTGAGAAGCAAATCCAGCCCTCTGCAGGTACAGTGAGTCTGGAAGGGTGAAAATCAGGCAGATCCTCTCTGCTCTGGATACACATTCCTGGTCTGACTGAATTTTAGAAGCATTACTTTTTCCACCTGAAAGACAAGCTGTTGCCCACTCTATCTGCTTTCAGAAACACTGGAGTATAAGTTCAGTGATGCTCTTAAAGCCCCATGGAAGCTTCTATTCTTTAAGGATTTGATCTCTGTATTTAAAATGCAAAATCTGACTCATTAACACTTTAAACATTTACATCTAACTTTGAATTGAACCAGCTGATTTTTTTTTAGATAGGGAAAAAAGAGGATGGAAACATCTAAATGCCAAACTTGCTCATTTTATTTTCTTTTCCCTAAGTCATTCAGATCCTGCCATTTATAGATATCAAGGGATAACAAAAGGAATGGAAATACATGTAAACCCATAGGAAGCTGTTGATTTCAGTATTCAAATTATATGAGTAAAAAAGAAAGAAATTGTAGGTTCTTGCTTTGTTTTGTTCTATTTTGTTTTTTCTTCAAATGCGCTGAGGAATTTTATCAAGGCAGGGATTAGGGATGGGGAGTGTGATAGCCCTCTCAAGGATGTGTGTGTTTTCCAAAATCTCTCCCGACTTGGGCTCACTGAGGTTCCAGTCTGCAGGTAGAGACCCCCCCCAATGAGGAATTAGCAGAGGGAAGAAGCCTGAAAATTCCTACAGCTGGAGCCGGAAGACTTTCAGAGTTTCCAACCGCCAATGTTCTCTCTCCACTTTGGAAAACAAGGAGTCATATGCTCCAGGACCCAGCTCCTGAATTGGGCTGTGTTCCCAGACTGAGAGGAAAGCACAAAGGAGGCTAGAACACTGTAGCTGACCATTTGGATTGGAACAAAAGGATCAGCACCCACGGCCATGGATTAAAAAGAGAGGATATCAAATTTCCAAACCAAAGAAAGCTCCTCCCTTCTGAAAGGAGGCTACACCAAATCCCATTTTAACCCTGGTATTTTGGGCTCTTGCAGGGTGAGAAGTCAGAGAAATTTGTGTATTACTACCAAAAAGTCTGGGGTAAGAGCCACAGCTTTTGGGTTGCAGTGATTTAGAATCATACGAAGGGACCTTGAAGGTCTTATTTCTTTGCTTCTAGGCTGGGCAGGTAAGCTTCAAACCAAAACAAGAAACAAAAAAAAAGGATAGATTTTATATCTTCCTCTGCTAACCCATATCAATGTTTAATGACTTCCATATACTTTTTTACATTTCCTTTCTTGTTTTCTTTTTATTGCAATAGCATAGTACTCATGTTTTCTTTGTTATTGTTTGGAGAGGTACAGGGAATTCGCCATGCACGTTATTTTGTTTTGTTTTGTTTTTTCAGTGAGTGTGTTTGGAGGAGGTGGTAACTCACACAAAGCCAGTGTAATAGTGGACTATAATAATACTAAGCAATGGAACCTGAGCCTTTGCTCCTGGCAAGCTTTTTGGATTGTTTTGATCGTCTCTTTCTTATTCTGAGGTTAGCTGCTGCCCTGTACATCTACACACACACACTCACTCTCACCCCGTCCTGCCAGTCCTGTCTCCCTGTGTATCACCTCCTTCCATTTAGGCGCACGCACACAAACATGTTTTCCTCTCAGTCATCTACAAAGGCCTCCTTGGACCCCCATTCCATAATCCAAGCCCTTGTTCCTAGCTATTCTGTCTTCCTCTGAACCCTCCTGGAGTACATCCTCTCCTTAAACTAATTGGCCACCTATATTCTGCCTTGAGCTGCAATTTAATTCTGTCTCTATGTAGGTCTTATCGCCTTTTTTATTTCTATTATGAGAACCTCAGTAACTGTACACCACAGCTTATTCATCTTTGGTGCCTAGCATAGTTCTATGTATATAGTGGGTCTGTAACAAACATTTGATGAAAGAATGAAGAGAAGAATCAATTCATCACTCAGATAATCAAGTCTTGAACTAAGTGGCAGAGGGTGACTATTTCAAAGATACAATTATTTTCTTTCACACAGTCTTTTGTGGAGAGAGTTTACAATCTCCGTGTGATTAGGGAAGTATTTGTCCCACTTGATTACTTATTTTGAGTGAATTTTACATCATTTCTTCAGGTCTTCTCAGATTAGAGCAAATTCAATTGGCACCTTGATTTCCACACCTATTAGGCTCTTCCTTAGTGCTGGATATTATGTATACAAAGAAAAGTGGGAAAGTCTTTGCCCTCAACAAACGCACGTTGTACTGTGGAGGATAGGAAATAAATTATCGCAGTCCTACAAAAAAGGCATGTAAAACACACTGTTGGGAACAGAAAAAGGGACACTCTTCAGGGTATGCCTTACAAAGGGCCAAGGGGGAAACTCTGAGAGAAAGGGTTAATCATTTATTTTACATTCTTTCCTTACATATAAATGACATAAATATATAATAAATATATTTTTTAATGAAAGAAGTCTTGACTGGTGGTTATACAATTTTAATTTTTCAAATATGTAGCCCAATGTGTAAAAAGTGAGAGCACCTTGATTGGATTAGGAGAAAGGGACTTATTCCCCTTTCCTTCCTCTTTTTAGCCTTGACCCTGCAAAGGGATCTAGAAGCACACTTTATTTTTTTATTTTTTTTTTAGATTTTATTTATTTATTTGAGAGAGAGAGAATGAGAGAGAGCACATGAGAGGGGGGAGGGTCAGAGGGAGAAGCAGACTCCCTGCCGAGCAGGGAGCCCGATGCGGGACTCGATCCAGGGACTCCAGGATCATGACCTGAGCCGAAGGCAGTTGCTTAACCAACTGAGCCACCCAGGCGCCCTAGAAGCACACTTTAAAAACCATTAATCAAAGACTTAAGAGTGGACATCTGAAAATTCTATTACATCATGAAGACTGAGTGTTTGAAATTAGAACATGTCCATGAAATATATCACTTGGAAAATAAAATCCTCCCCTCAGTTATTAGGAGACTAAAATAACATTTAAAAATTAATAAAATATATGGAGAAAATCCCTTTGATCATTAGGAAATAGAGGGATGAATCTCATAATCCCAAGAGGTGACATAAAGTAAATAGTGAGTATATAATTACTTTGAATAAGATATTTGCAGATAAGAACACTAAAATGGGTCATCAAGGAACAGCTCCATAAGAACAGCCCTCCAAACATTGAATTTGATGCCAAGAATAACAATTATTTCCTGAAACAGGGGTATGACAGAGTCATAGTCCATGACTCAATGAACCATGTAGCCAACTTAGACACATTTTCTATGTTTCTGATTGCTCAGAAATTGAGAAATTAATATTACCTTGGGCAGAAACATGGCCACAGTTTTTTACCCCAAGCTGATATTTTCCTTTTCTGCATGACATGAATTTTAAATGAAGTTGCCTTTTCCTATTAAATGGAGTCAATCAGAAGACAGGCATGTATAAGTCACACATTAGTTTCAGTTCTTGTCCTTCCAAATCCCCCTTTGGGTCCCTTTCAGAGTTTTAGATGAATAGTCCAAGTTGGATTGGGTGTATACACAGTTCATGAGGTTCTAAAGGAATTAGAGTTGGCTGTGTCCTTTCTTCAAACTGAAATTAGTTTTATTCATCGGAAGGTGGTGTGTGTTTGAGATTTTGTCCCATTATCCTGTAATTAATAACTCAGGGAAAAAGGCATCAAGCTGTCAATCTGAAACTGAAAATTACTAGGAACAACTGCCTGTTTTATATTCTCCTGTTGTGTGGGGTTAGAAACAGTAATAACCTATATGGACTCTTGAACAAAAGAAACAGAGTAACTGAGAAGAGCCTTGTTCTCTGTAGTACAAAGTGCCCAAAGGCTCAGGGAAGTGAAAGAAATTGGACTTTTTTTCTGTTTTGTTTGTTTTTGTGTTTTTCCCTTTGGGCCATCTGCAAGTGAACCAGTCTAAACTGGTTTAATCCATCGGTAGGAATTTGCAATTCTATACTAAGTGCAATGAGAGATAGTAAAAGACTATAAAATACGAAGAGGTATTCTGTGAAATTGAGGCATACATGAGGCAGGATCCAACTGAACCTTTGATCCAGCTCTTAGGCATGTCCTCAAGGGCTGGATACCAGACCTGCCACCACTTCCAATACTCCTCCAACACTAACTATGGGAGATGAAAGCTATACCCCTGGTTAGTAATTATACTATGGATCTTTAGAATTAGAGGGCTAAGTGATAAAGGTCCACAGGTCATCTATAATATGGAAAAAAAAAAAAGCCTTTTTCAGGTAACCAAGAAAAATCTGCTCAAATGTCATGTTCCTTTGCCTTGTGTAAAAAAAAATCAACTCATTGGTGTAGGAGAGGAAAAATATTTTCTCTACCTTTCTAGATTCTTTTGACTGTTTAATTAATTAAATTGACATAAGACACATTAACAGGAGAAAAACAAATTTGATTACAAATATACAGGAGCCCAATAAAAAATACAAGACCTGAAGATAAGCTAGTTCAGTTGAGGCTGAGCTAAGGAATGGAATAGTGGCTTGGGGCTTCAAAGAGGAAGACTGCAATCCAATACAGGGCAAGTCACAGAGCAACAAGAAGAAGAGCAGATGTTTGATAGTTAGATGTTTGCCCTGTCAGACAGATGGGTCACTCAGAGATAAAGTTTATCTCTGATGATGGCTTTTCTTCTGGGAAAGACCCCCAGTGTAGATTCTTCTAGGTAGTTAAGGGAGGGCAAAAGTCTCTCCTGAGCCCGCAGAGTCTCGACTGCCTTCAGCTAAAGGTAGCCCACATGCCAAGTGGCACATTTTGAGGAGACCTATTCTGAATCCCTTCAGGGGGGATACAGCCTTGAACTGGTTATTAACTTTTCATTTAAGAGGGCCACCTTATCCCAGTGAGTATGTGAACTCCACTAGAGGCAAGACAATATCTTCACTTTGGATTTCCCACTGTCCTAGGCACAGTGTGGTTTTTTTTGTTTTTTGGTTTTTGTTTTTTATAAAAAGAAAGTTAATGTCTTGGAATGCCTGTGAGAGTTCTACAGAGAAAAACCGAAAGTGTGAAATAGGGTCTGGAAATCACAATAACACATCCAACCAAGCCCACACCTATTGTGTGCTTTTATTATCAACGATTGCTTTAGACTCTGTGGGCCACTTTTATCTGAAAAAGAAGTGGTAAAAGCAGTGTTTTTATATCCCATCCAATACATGTTTACTTGAAAAATTCTTTTAAAAATTGGACTGAAATAAAAATGCATCTTTTGAAAGCTTAAGACTTTCGGTAATCAGTCCATTTCTATTTGGACTTTCAGACCAAAAACCTCTGAATAGCTACCTCAGTACAGTGTGTATTTGAGACATTGATTTTGTTAATTTCCTCCTTTAGAGAAGATTTAGTTAGTTTATTGTTGTTGTCTTTTTATTTTATTATTCTATGATTGGCTAAACCATCAGAGAAAATCTGTGAGTGCATGAGAAAACTGGAGATATATTCATTTTAATCAAAGTCTAAATAACGTATAAGTCTAGGAAAATAATACATACACACACACTTAATATTTTACGTAGACTTATACATACATGCAGGATGCCATGTGTAGTATCTTTGAATAGTGAAAAGAGCAACCAACCTTTGGAAGTTCTATTGTCTCATTCCAGTGCTTGTACTCACTAGTCTTGTGACCTTGGACATCTATCTCTGGGATCCTCACCTGTATGATAGGACAGCTAGGAGACCAGTTGGCTAGTTAACCATACCCACACCAGTATTCACTGTAAGTGTATGTGTATCTGTATGAATGATCCTGGTTTCTGAAATCACACTTACGGAGAACAAATTTTGACTGAATATACTATTGTGACCTGACTTTACTGCAAAATCCTAGGCCTGCTACTTATTTTCATATCACTTCCTTCAAAACTACAAAAATAACCTTTTTTCACCTTTGACTCATGGCATGACTGCTGGCGACAACCCATTGCTGAAGTGCTTGAGTAAATAGAGAATAAGAGATTTCTTAAACAAGTGAATTATTTAAATCTGCATATGCAATGAGACTTGTTAGGCAAAATTTCTGCTCAGTAAGACCCCCAGGCTCTTAAGAAGATATTTGATATGTAATTTCCTAAACTGCTTACTGTAGTTTTTGCATCTTATTGTTTATTTTGCACGAAATTGTATTGTCAGTACGAAGGTTCCCAGAGAGAGTTTTGATTGAAATATGCTTGGATGAGCATTAGGCTTTATTTTTGTGTGTGTGCATGTAATAATATCAAATCTTCAAGTTATTGCAAGTTGGATATTTGCCAAGATTTGAATCAAAATGGTTCCTTTTCTTTTTTGTGTGTTTTCATTATGTTTGGTTCCTATAAATAATGCACATTTTCTCCTTAGTTAAGCAAAAAAGATGTGAAAGTAAATGAAATGTATTTAATTAGTAAGCACAAGCATTTCTAATATATACCTGCTGTATATCTGAGGTAAGAAAGGGTTCCCTAATTTCCTTTGTCCTTATAGCTTCAGCCTCATTTGTCTTTGGGTTTACCTTTCGAATCAATGGCTCCTGGCCTCAAAGTCAACTCATTTCGGGCCAAAGGAGAACTTATATGGACGCTGCATATTCAAGTCAATAGGTAAGCAGGTACCAAGCACAGGCAAGGGGTCCAGAATTGTCTTTGTCACTATAGTGAAGCCAAAAGACATATTACCCTGCTCTTCCCGTTACAGTGAGTAGAAAAGGTTTTCACACCTGAGACCAGTTTTCAAATACAACTGGCCAATAACAGTTGTAAAACCAATCGTACATAAGGTGAGAGATCAACTAGAGAACTTCCAACACACACACACACTGACACTCACAAACACGCAGAATGTGCTTCTAAAACATAAAAATTCATCCACAGAAAAATGAAATATTCTAAATATACTAACTTTTTCTGCTCCTCAACTTTTTTTTTTCTCCTTGCCTATCCTTTGATTTCCCTCCTTTCTCTCTCTATATCTCCATCTCTGTTTCTCTGTGCTTTTCTCTCGGTCTCTTCTTTTTCTTCACTTAGGGACTTTTTCAAAAGCCACAGTTTCTTAAGATTCCAACCAGTCTGGTGCCTTTTTCTACCCAGTTTCTTCATAAGAACTGAATTTTAGATGATGTCCTGTGTTTTCATTATGTTTGGTTCCTACAAATAATGCACATTTTCTCCTTAGTTAAGCAAAAAAGATGTGAAAGTAAATGAAATGTATTTAATTAGTAAACCTACAAAAAGCTAATATGATAAAATACAGTCCCTGGTGAGATTATGCTACACATAGTCTTAAACTGTCCTAAAAACGTGGAGCCCATTTTTGGAAGTGTGCAGGGAAAGTACAAGGAAGAAGGTGGACAAAAGGATCTGCTATCTTGCAAAGAGTTTAATTTTCAAGTCAAGCTCAATTCCAGTATTTTCAGCTTCTCTGTTCTGTGGTAATCTCTCTATATGCCTCCCTTTGGTTTGGTAATCCATAGCTCATAATAAAAATTGTAGGCACTTAACTAGTCTATGATGTGTCATGTATCTTAGTCTTGACCCAGCCCACCCCTACAAGAGACTATACATTCTCTGGGAAAAAGAAAGATAGAGTGACCTGTTGGGGTCATGACTAGGCCACATTTAGGAGCCTACTAAAAACTCATAAATATTTTCTGAGTGATTGAGTTGTTAGTTCACTAATGTCCTAATTATGAAGGTTTTTTTTATAAGATGAGTAATGTAGTAATGTAGAAGCAAATATCCTAAGCCAAAGACCCTTCATCTTCTGCTACAGAGTCCTGATAATTAATTTCTAAGGAAACGGGAAGCTCCCATCTCTCTGCTCTTTTTCTACAGTTTACAATACAATGGATTCTTTGCTCCTCCACCAGCAGGAGATAAAAAGCAATAACCATCTTCATTTCAGCATGGACCTCCAGCCCCTCACAGTGGTATTTCCACTCTGGGAGTAGGTCAGTTTTCTAGATGACTTTCAGCAAGAAAAGATACTTAAACAAAAACCTGCTTCAGCTCTGTAGGGACTGGAGAGTTTTAAAAATCATTTGAAGCAAAGTACACACTCAGTTTGTTGCTGGAATGAAAATACGAAGAAATGGAATGAATTGTTATGTAATTTGAACATTGTGCTGATTTGCTTTAGGTTTGGGTTATTCTTGATAAGGCTCTTCTCCATTACCCTGGTAACTGAACACCAGCTCTAGTAATAAAGGTGCAAAGTTGCTGTCATCCAACAACAAGCCAGCAGGAAATTAAGCATTTGGCAATAATGATGGACCTTGCAAAGTCCGAGCCTTCCATCTTGGGGGTCAGCCTGATTTTTCCTGGGCTTAGGAATCCATGGTACTTTTTTATTATGGTTTTTTTTTTTTTTTTTTTCACTGTGAGTTTTAAGACTGCCTGAGTGAGCCGTTCCAATGTTCTCATCTCTCAATCCCTCATTACTTTGAGTCAAAGATTTATTGTTCCTTGCTTTGGAGGGTGTTTCTTGTATGCAGTTATGCTGGCTTAACTGTAGTTCATTCTTCCCCATATATTGTTGTGTGACCTGGTGCTCACTTTATTGGGGGCTGTCGCTGTCAGGCCTAATCCCTGGAAAGATGTAAGTACATCAGAATTCATTACAAAAAGAAAGAAAAACACAAGTGGGGGTGTAAGAAAGCGCACAAACGGGGAGGCCGCTTAACCTGCTCCTAGTGCCTTTAGAGACGGAAAAACAAAAACCGGGGATAAAATGGTCCCCAGTGCAGCCCTAATCCAGGTCTGCAACCCAGTCGTCACCAGTGTCAAGTTCCATCATGGAAGAGACTGAAGTTAAGCTAGGACTAAGCTAGAAAAAAATGGTAATGCATGTGTCTTCCTGTGGTCTCTCATCCTTTTCTGTGCTTTTGTTTCTGGACTTTCCCTCACACCATCCACGTTTGCCCTCTGTCTCATTATACCCCACCCTCTGCCACCGCCAGCTCCAGCATTGGGGTCTTTTATTCTAGCTCTTTCTCCGTGACCTCAAAATCAGATTTCAGGAAAGCATCAGAAACTCATTCACTCTTAGGTGATTACCTGAATCCACAATGTAGGGTGGACCCCCAGTGGAACTGCCAGGGAGGTCAGAGTTTCTTAAACTTGAACAT
Source organism: Neomonachus schauinslandi (assembly GCF_002201575.2). Classification (NCBI taxonomy): domain Eukaryota; kingdom Metazoa; phylum Chordata; class Mammalia; order Carnivora; family Phocidae; genus Neomonachus; species Neomonachus schauinslandi. Next base: position 33,296,006 of record NC_058416.1, on the reverse strand, counting down.
GAATTCGAGTCACCTAGAGGGCTTGTTGAAACCATACTGTTGGGCTCACACCCCAGGGTTTCTCATTCAGCATTCATGAGATGGGGACTGAGGATTTGCATTTCTACCAAATTCTGTAGTCATGCTGACACCGCTGGTGTTGGGGCCACACTTTGAGAACTGCTGGACTAGTGATTAGCCTAATCCACACATGAAGCCAGTGCGAGCACAATGACCTCACAGCAGGGCCTCAGTCAAGCCTGGTCTTTCCTGGCTCCCTAGCTTATAATAAAGTTGTAAGCTTGCCATGCGGGAGGATAGCTCTCTGATAACCTCATTCCACAACCTTGAAGTGACTTCTAATAGCTTGCTGCTCCTCCTAGAAATATGTGTGTTTCCAAAGGAAGTGACAATGGTGGGTCCTGATATAGGAAAAGAATGAATGTCTTGGGGTACACTTTAGTGGCAGAAGAAGATAAAAGATATTTCTGGGCAGAGAAGAACTGACAGGTGACCTTCCTGTCCTGAGCCTGAGTTGTCACAGAGCAATGCCTGGACTTTTCCACCTTACGGTCCCATCACAGAGGAGAATAGACACATACCTCTCTGCTTCAGGAAAAGGATTGGGGTCTATCTTGATATTGTGTTGTTTAAAATGTTACATGATTGTCTCTCATTTAGATAAATAGGTAACACTTTTTAAAAATATAAACTGATGCTTTGAATTTTTTACCCTTGCATAAAACTGGATTTCGTGGTCTATTTATTCTATTGGGCCTGTCTTGTAGTCTTGAAGCTTAGATTTACTCCTTCTAATCTGCATGGACATGTTCTTCTTGCATTTGCATGAGCAAATTGCAGCACTGACTCGTCAAGTCATTTGTGTGTCTCTGCTCTTACCTTCTCCCTTCTGAGTTTATGTTTGTGCTGTTTTTCCCATCATTTCAGGTATAGTTAACCTACATTGGTCCATTGGACTTGTCCATTATGTTGTTAAATTACTAGTGTTCTTGGACATGTAATCAAGATAAGGGGAAATTAAGGACATAGGGCACTGTGATCTGATTTTTAGAGGAGACTGAAGGCTTTGGTTTCTCCATCCTTCAAATTTATGTTTCTAAACTAATATCTGGAATTCCAGCATCCCATTTATAGCTTCTATTGACAGGTAACAAGAAAGCCTAACTGAGTGTTTGGCATGTAGAAGATATTCAATACATGACTGAATAATGTATAAATGAATGGGTTTATTTATCCCAAGGCTTCCATTCAAAAGAAATTGCTTGGCCTTCTTAGACTGCTGGCACCTAAAGGGGGTTTCACTCACATGTCAATGTGACGAAGGCTCTAGGAGCCAATTTTGATATGCAATGGTTCCTTGAGGGGTATCCAAGGTAGGAGGAGTGGGAAAAGACAGGGACTCAAAAGGCACACTTTCAGATCTCAGAATTCGCCCACAGGCCTACATCTCCTGTGGTCCCCAGCTGTCATGATCTTGCTCCGGTTTCTGCCTCCTCTGACTTGAACCTGAAACTATGCCAGTTAGCCCTCCAGCACCTGTATATGGTTGCTGAGTATATGATTGCCAAAACACTGATTAAGTGCTAAATAGAAATTATATATGTGAAATTTCATAGTATAGTGTCTGACCCATAAGGAGGCACTCAATACCCACTTGATTCATTTGAATCAAGTCACTGTTTTCCTGGGATTATTGCAAATCCAGTTTTCCCTGGCTTTGTGTTTGTTAATACTCCTAGTTCCAATTTAATTTGTGATCTACTCTGGGGAAATTCCCAGGATTGAGCCTGAATACGGGATTGGGGTAAAGCAGGAGGGAGTTAGAAGGTAGAGGCATAATGCGATGAAGACCAGCTAATTTAACCACCCAGAAGGCTACCAGACCTCACTGATGGACAAATGAAATGCAGATACAGATGCCATACTAGGCTCATAAACAGGATGTGGGCTGTGGGAACTCCTGCCTCAACTTCCAAAAGCTTCAGTGCAGAGATGACACTTACCCTGTGTCATTCTCAGACACTAAAGAAAAGATCTTCTATGTACCTTCTCAGCTCATTCCTCTGTCTCCTTCCCACCCAATACATCATCATATGAGCTCAAGTCCCACTCAGACTCATTAACATTAAACATCAAGCAATTCTACTCTCCCGTTTTCTCCTGCTCTAAGTTGTCTGACTCCAATGTTTCTATACCACAACCAACTTTATTCTTCTCTCAGATGGATCATGCTCCCTTTCTCCTCTTCAGTTTACCAATAACAGCTCAGGTATTCCCTCTCAGACAAAGTTTCATGATAGAACACTTCCACTTCCATTTTATTGTTTTCTCCTTCATCTGTTAAAACTCTTTCCCACTTAGCATGGTATATTTTCTCACTCTCCTTATTTTCATCCTCATTAACTTTTTTATTCTCATCTTCATTCTTGCAATCATGATTCAAACATAGGATAATCATTGTTTGAGATTTTAAAGTGTGGTTAGTGACATACCTGTTTTAAGGCAAGGACATCATATGATTTGAAGTGGCAATTAGGAATAATCAAGAACCACTGCCAATAACATATAAACCCTTGAAAAGACTCCTAAGTCCCCTTCAAAATATCTGTAAAATCATTACCTATTTTTTCATTCTACTCTACTAAAAAGGCTTGCCTCTGTATTAGCTTAAAATATAGATAACAAACATTTATTATTATAAATTGTTTGCATTTTAGCATTGCAAAGGTATTGTCTTTTATACTATATAATTTCATTTTACATTGTTTCATTTTGAACATACAGCTTAATGGGTTAACTAGGCATTGGAATACTCTCCCAGAAATCTCAATCACTATAATATTGTCCTGATGGAGAAATATAAAAGATTTTCAAACAACTGATTTATAAAGAAAATTTCAGAAAATAATCTATTAGTAGTTGCATTCTGCTGAGCAGATAGAGCTAATTTTCTTGATATCCCTTTTGCCCTGATTTGATTGCTAGAAGATTTTTTTTTCTTAAAAATAAGATTATATTTTATGGTGTAGATATATTAATGAATTTGGACAAGTTGAGTATTAAAAAATATAATAAAAAGCAAATAAATTATTGAGCAAGAAATGTCTTTGACTTCTTAGTTGCCAAAGATAAACTTATAGTTAGAATTCCTCATGCACCTAGAAACAGGGAAGACAAATTCAGCATGAGCAATGGGTATTCAAATGTACTGAAGAAAACTAAAAACAGATTTTGAAATTTAATGGACAAGGTAGCTCAGAATAAATAATATGGTACCTGTGTCTCAAAACAAAGTCCTCAGAATAGCTGCATAAATAACATTCACCAAACAGTTCCCTATCATCTTGAGGTTAAATGTTCCCACAAAACTTGTGGGAAAAGTAAAAACACTTTCAGGTGGAAGTTTTAAGGGCTAGTAAGCATAGTTCAACACATTCTCTTTTCCTCAGTTGAGATGAATGGTAACATTTCTGCCTTGGTCCTGGAGAAGAGTCTCCAACTGACCTATGTTGAATCAATTTGATTCCAGGTTTCCTTGTTATTGCAGTGGAAACTAGCATATCTTGACTAAAAAAAAAAAAATGCTCATTTAAAATATAGATTTTGGGGCGCCTGGGTGGCTCAAATGGTTAAACATCTGCCTTCGGCTCAGGTCATGATCTAAGGGTCCTGGGATCGAGTCCCACATCGGGCTCCCTGCTCGGCAGGGAGCCTGCTTCTCCCTCTGCCTTTCTCTCTCGCTCTGTCTCTCACGAATAAATAAATAAAATCTTAAAAAATAAAATAAAAAAAATAAATAAAATAAAATATAGATTTGGGGAGTAAATAAATTAAGATACAGATTTGGGGACCCTATACCAAACCTCTTGAATCAGAATCTGGAGCTGGTAAAGCCTAGAATTCTCAATTTTTTAGCAAAATCCTCAAATGTTAACCTTCCTAAATTTTTAGAACTATTGGTGTATGGAGCGGTTAGTTTAAAAAAAAAAAATCCATGTGAAATGTATGTCAAGTTCCAATGGTGAACTTATGTGCTAGACTCAGGATTTTGGCTTTCATCTTGAGGACAGTAGAAAGACTGCATATAATTGAGTGTTCATGAGGTACTGCAGGAGAGAGTTTAAGTGCAAAAATAAAACAAAACAAAAACCATAATTTGAAGCTATTGCCAGAATTCAGGGTAGAATGTCACTAGGGCAGATGTTCTAACTTGTTCCTTGATTATGAGGCTTTGAACACAGAAGAGTAGCCTGTCATGTACACATACATGTTAGAGATCTGTCATGTGGGGAGGATAGCTTACCTGGAATTAGACTGAAAAGTTAAGGTATAAATTGAAAAACAAAATCTCATATAGGGAAATCTATTGGAATTGCTTAAATAACCAATTGCATCTGAGATCTTGGATACTCAGAAGTATTGGATGACCTTTTATTTTTGCTTTGTTTTTAGTCTGAGGACTGTATTTCCTTAGGATAGTAGAGGCTAAGTTGCTGGGAGTAATAAAGGGATAGATAGATGAAAGAGAGACTGAGAGAGGGAGGGATAAAGGTATCTTGGTTTATTTGTTTCTATACCTTGGGTTTTCCAAATATGTAGAAGGAAATTAAACTAATTGCAAAATTAGTCATTCCACTGTATCCACAATGCACACTAAGCATAATTATATGTCGCTTATAATAAATCTCTTCGTTCTTTCTAAACTCTCTTCTCTGAAATTCTGTTCAGTTTGGATGAAGCTAACCCACTCTATCTCATCTTTAACTACTTCTATCACATTAACATTTGACTCAGGCTTGGCCAATTAGGGTGTTCCATTTCCTTTCCACAATGATGGGTTCAGAATGGGCATAGAACCCACATGGGATCACCATGAGTCATGCTCCTGACTTTACTAAAGCCATCAAGAGAGAGGAATCTTCTTCACTACAGTGTTGATGATGTATTTTCCTTTTTTCCTAATGTGGTTTCTTTCTTTGCTTCATTTACACATTCCATTCCCCTGGAAAGGAGAGGGCATGACATAGAGGAAATTCATCTCAGGAAGCAAGGGGAACGAGAAAAGCCTTAGATTCCAGGAAGAAGACAGGAAATAAGAAGTGCATTGTCCTTGCCTTCTACTCCTCAAATGAGATTTGAAGGAGGGAGGAAACCCTTTTAAAAATATCATGAAATTTGAGGGAAAAATCCAAAACAGGGAAGGCTTCCATCCTGCCTCCCATTTACAACTGGTGGAAGAGACGGATTCACCCAGTGCTTGAAGTATCACTGCATGGAACAAGCACAAGTGCAATGGAAGAACAAGTCGCACAAGGGAGTTGGCCCGGGACTGCACATGTTTATACCCCCAGCCTGTGCATAATGTAGAGTAAACCTTGGTGGGGGCGACAGAAGGGAGCTAGGAATTCAGAGCCCACAGCCTTGGTCAAGCAGACAAGGGACATCCCTGCCAAGGCCAATGAAGATAGCATGCAAACCAGCCACCCCTACCCAACTCCATAAGCACTCGTGAGCTTTCCCTACATCCAGTCACCATTTAGAGTCAGAGAAAATAGATGGTCCAGTTTCTGAGTCGAGAGAAATGTTGGAATCTCAAATTTGATTGTTTTCTGAAACATCTTGAAATACTCTGAAATAGACTGGTGTAAAGTGGCAGAGACTGTGTTTGTTTGTTTTAATCTTAATTTTTTTATTTGAGTACAGCTGACACACAATGTTACATTAGTTTCAGGTGTACAACATAGTGATTCAGCATCTCTGTACATTATGCTATGCTTACCAGGACTGTAGCTATACCATCTGTCACCACACAACACTATTATAATATCGTTGACTAGAGACTATTATTTTTAATAGGTGTGTGTAGGGTGGGAGGAAGTGCCATCTTCAGAACTCCAGAACAAAACTAGAGTAGTTATACGTGCAGCATACTTTTATTTCTTTGCATCTCTGAGAGTTATGTCATGTCTACCCTCCACGGCTATAACCTAGGATGCTAGTGACTTACTTTCTTGGCTCTCATGTAGGAATATTGCCTGAGAATGAAAACCACAGAGAAGCAAAGTGATCAAGGGTTGGAGAGAACAGACTGAATCCCAGTGACATCTTTACCAAACTGAGGGTACATCTGCCATTGGACTGCTCACGTTCATGAAATAACACATTCACTGTTTTATTCCAAGGCATTTTGAAATGTATTGTAACTTATTATAAAGGCAGTATAACTCCTCAGTAGCTGGGTAACCTCAGCAAATTACTTATCTTTTTGAGACTCAGTTTTCTCATCTGTGAAAACACCTCACAGTATTTTTAACATGATAATTTAAACAAGATAATTGGTGCAAATAACTTAGCATATTACCTCACTTGATTTATAGTGGTTTTATTATTATTAATGATATTCTTTAGTCATTTACCAAGACATGTTTTCTAAAAGATATAACATTCCTTGCATTCTTCTGCCACATACACATAACGTTTAGAAATATCCATCGCTTACTTTCTACTCTAAGTAACTATTTGGTTGATAAAGATCTGGCTAAAATGCTATTTTTTTTTCTTTTAGGTCAACAAAACTTTCTGGTTACCATTTCTGGATTTTTCATCTTGGCTAAAAAGACATTCCTGTTTTCTTGAGAGTCCAATGTTTTTCCATATCACTGAAATCTGAAATGCAGAAAAAACAGTTTAAAATCTTTTTTTTTTTTTTTTGGCTTCTCACTGCAGTAAAACATAATTTGGCTGAAATAATGAGATTCAATTGCTCATAAGTAAACTACAGCTTAAACAATGACAGTTGGGCAGTTATTTGTCATCAAGTCTCCTGTTTCAGAGGCAAGCTTTGTTACTGACTCATTTTTGATGTATTTTCTACAGATAAAGAATTTGGGCAAGGGGGCCAAGAAATAACTGCCGAAGTGCTAAACTGAATTCTTATCAAGTGCAAACTCTTGTACATTAAATTCTGATTTCCTTTTCAAGTACTTCTCAACCTTAATTTACTGACACTAACTATCAAATATTTTTTGTATCATTTATTTTCCAGTTATCCAGGTCCTAGGCTCAAACATTTTGATCATCATAAATTCCAATTAAGTCTGATTATGTTTTTTTGAAAGAGTTAATTAAATTATTCCTTTTACTGTTCTGGAAGGCAAATGCCAAGCCATGTGGATTGCAAATGACCTTTAGAACACTTAGAGATTTGCTTGCATGTGACACACTGGTTTACTGACATTCCCCATCCCTGCTCTCTTTGAGACATAGAAAGAGCAAGTAGATTTCACTCGAGTGACACTTCTAAGTGAGGAGAGATCATTTTCATCACCTCCAGTCTCCTTTTGTGAACCCATTTCTATATTTTTAAATGTCCTGATAATCTTGTCACTTGACAGCCATTCTTCTGGAGTGGTTATAAAAGTCAGAATTGAGACTCCTTTCTGTAACATCTTTCTAGGAAAAAACAAAACAAAACCTGTAAATTTGGGTAGGTAAACAGGGAATAAGAACCAAAAAGCTATTTATGGTAGACGAACATGTCTCTGGGTCTTTGGAGTCCTTTCTTGCCTCCCCGAAAGTGCGGATCGACCTTGCTTCGGTTTCTTATTGATGTTTATGGGCATCCTCGGGGGTGGTGGTTAGTGGCGGGTGAGATTTTACTTTAGGAAAATGCTGGCCTTCATAGGCAAAAGAATTGGGTATGTTTGCAGGGAGGTGGAGAGAGTGAGGACATCCCTTTGGTACTCAACCCACTTCCACTCTCACTGTGACCCCTGATGTTGGCCCTTGCAGACCTCTACCAAGGCAAAGATTAACTGTCTTTTCCTCTACTCTCTCAGAATTCATTTTTCTGAGTGAAAGCTAACTCGTGTTGCCAACTAATTCCTTCTGATAAAGTAAAATATATATTTTTATTCAGATAATAATAGATGCTAATAATCTGTCTACTCTTCAAAGTAGAACACATTTTATCTTTTCAACTTAACCTTCTTGACTTGTATAAAGTGATCACCCTCCTTCTGTGAACCTCTGTAAGGCTTATTATGTTCCATCTTTCTTACACGCTGCTTCATATTGTCACAGTGTTTTTGTGAATGAAATAGGCTATATCACTATTTTTTTTTATCAAATCAGAACTTAAACCTTCAAATGATTATTGTCCCTTGGGCAATTATACAATTATTTTAATGATGCTGCTATAGCTCAGAAGCTGTTTGAACTCTTCTTTTGGAATTTTCTTCAAAGCCTGTAGCACTTTTTTTAAAGACCTCAATAGTGGTAAATCTTCATCCCTTACAGATGGATTCAGTTTTTGGAAATAGCTAAAAGTCATTCGGAGCCAAATTTAGTGAATAAGATGCGTGATCAAGCTGGGTAATGCAGTTTTTGGTTAAAAACAAGATCTGATTATAACCTAATGAGACATATGTACTTGTGTGTTCATACACTGACAGTCAGAGGGATTCCTAACCAGAGATGTCTGAATGACCCATGGCAGTTTTCTTTAAATAGTTGGCCAGCCTTTGATGGTGAATGGACTCACCGGACACTCAGAAACTGTAACCTGAACACCTCATTTATAGACGAAAATACCTAAGCCTGAGGGAAGTGGACTCACTTGCCCAAATTCATAAAAGGAAGAAAAACAATGTCTGACAATTGCAATAATCCAATAATGGAATAAGGTATCTTTGGAAATGATGAATGATCACTCCTGAGTGTATTGATCAAATTAGAAGGATGGATTATCTATCTTGCAATACATCAGGCAGGTTTTTATTTTTTAAAACTAATGAGAATGTTAAGACTTTGATTGGGATGGAATGTGAGGAGCTCCCAAACTATTCTCTACATAAAAATCATGGAGCTAGCATCTAGCTCAAAGAGTTGTCTTGAGTAGAGAAAAATCTCATTCAAACTCATGAAACTTCAACTTTAGAAGGAACCATGGAGTTTATTTGGCTCATCTACTCACCTGGGGATTGATCTCCTGCAGTATTGATCACATTCATACTTGGTCTATTTTAAACATTCTAGGGATGAACAATACAATATATTGAGACATCCACCTGCAGCTCCATTTATTAAAATTTTCTTTCTTCCATTAAGCTCGACATTGTTCCTATATCTGGCTGCTCTCTGACCACCAGGTACATTCAGAATAAATCTAATCACTCTTCTATATATTTGAAGAAAATTATCAAAAACTCTGTAAGTCTTCTTAAAGTTGAATTCTCTATTATCCTCAAACATTCTTCATATTAAGTAATTTCAAAACCTTATTCCCAGGGTGCCTGGGTGGCTCAGTCGGTTAAGCGTCTGCCTTCGGCTCAGGTCATGATCCCAGGGTCCTGGGATCGAGTCCCGCATCAGGCTCCTTGCTCAGTGGGGAGCCTGTTTCTCCCTCTGCCTGCTCTGCCTGATGCTCCCCCTGCTTATGCTCTCTCTCTCTCTCTCCAGCAAATAAATAAATAAAATCTTTTAAAAAAAGAAGCCTTATTCCCATATGAGTGGCTTTTATAACTTGAAATTCTTTTAGGAATTTGATACATTAAAATTGTTATGGCCTTCCTTGGGGCAAAAAACAGTTTCTCCATTTGTCTCCGGAAATATGCAGACTGACTCTGAAATTAGATTGGAGTTTCCTTAAATGCAGATCGTATCCTCTGTCAATGCAGAGCATTCCAAAATGACCTAAAGAATTGGAATCTTTTTGAGAATTTTGCCTCGTATTTCAGGGCTTTGTGTTCAGTAATATTGAAGGCCAACCAAATCCTGACTCTGGCCTCTATTTCATATTTTCTTTGGATTCACACTGCCTCCTTTCCCATACACTATATTATTTTCAAAAGGCTTCATACTTCTAAAAACCTTTCACTTAAAATTTCATTTGATTCCATTGCCTAAAAAAGTCAAGTGATATTACTTTTTTTTTTCTTTATGGGTAAACTACCTAAGAGTTGAGAAAGGGGTTGAATAAATTATGTATTATACATGAGGTTTAGTAGACACTACCTAAAAAAAGGAAGGCAAAAGGTATAGCAGGTTTAAATAGAAGAGGCTTTTAAGACATATTTAAAAATCCTTGTTCTCAGAACTTTGTTTTGATACTGCATTAGGAATCTGAGAATGGGATACCATTATGCAGAACCTGGTTTGAAAAATCTATTCTAAAAACAATTTAGCTGTATGTCCTATATAGCAGGATAATTCTTTTTATTGCTGATTGCTCTGAAGTTTTAAAGTTATCTTACATCAAATCAACCTATAGGAATTACTTAGCCTTTCTGGACTTCTATCATTTCCCCTCTAGAAGAAGGGTTGAGAATTAGCCTTTATTTTCATAGATTGATGCTATGTAATCTGCAGTTGACTGGCTGGAGGTAATTTTTTCAAAGGCACAACTTTTCGTTTTTTCACAAAGTTATTTCTAAATCTATTGACCGATTTAGAGAATAAATCTTTACACAAAGTGGCCTGTAAACATCTCACTAGACTTCAAACTTCAAATTTCTATGCTTTCCCTGAATGTTGTATGTTTACCATGTTCCAGATATTATTTCAGACCCTGAATGTATATCAGTGAAGGACACACACAAGAGATACCTACTGTCCTCGTAGAGCTAACATCTCTATGGGTGAGACTGTGGGATCCGTTGCAAGAATCAGTAATATTTGCTGTGATATAAACAAAAGAGCATCATGTGCACTTTTTATTGGGGAGCAAAAAGATTTCTCTGAGGAATGACATTTAATCTGAGACAGGAATGATACAAAAGAGTCAGCAATGTAAAGGTCTGGGGGAAGTACAGATAAATATGAAACATTTTATTTTTTTGGATTTAACATAAAAATTAACATATGATGTATTATTTGTTTCAGGGGTACAGGTCTGTGATTCATCAGTTTTATATAATACCCAGTGCTCATTATAACACATACCCTCCCCCATGTCCATCACCCAGTTACCCCACATTTTATTTTTTTTATTTATTTATTTTATTTTTTTAAAGATTTTTTTTTTTTATTCATGAGAGAGCGAGAGAGAAAGGCAGAGGGAGAAGCAGGCTCCCAAGGAGCAGGGAGCCCGATGCAGGACTCGATCCCAGGACCCTGAGATCATGACCTGAGCCGAAGGCAGACGCTTAACCATCTGAGCCACCCAGGCGCCCGTTACCCCACATTTTAAAAATACAAAGGGATAAAGGGAGAAGTTGTTTAACTTATTTTATTTATTGTTCTATTGCTATTCATCTGCCTATTAGCTCCCAATGTATTCATTTCTAAGAACGCATTGACTAGGAAGAGAAGGAAGGTAGTAGCCATGTCTGGTCATGCATGCTAAAATTTCAGCTATTGAAAAATGCTTTATTTCTAATGATACTGATATCGTTTCTCTCAAGAGAAATAGGTCCACATAATTTTTGGGTAAAAATTTTTTTTTCATATTCTTTCTCTATTCTTGTAGAGACCCTATTTCCTTGAATATCCCTGGCATTTAACAAAACCTCAAAGTATATATTGCCCATGCTATCTCTTTGACAATTCCATTATTGATGATTTCACCAAATTCTGCAATTGTGACCTGTTATTTGGACCTGTGATGGTTAATCATATGTGTCAAGTTGGGTGACAGTGCCCAGATATCTGGTCAAATATTATTTTGGATGGTTCTCTGAGGGCATTTTTATATTAGATTTATATTTAAATCTGTGGACTTTGAGTAAAGCAAATTGCCCTCCATAATGTGGGTGGGTCTCATCTAATCAGTTGAAGGCCTGCTCAACCCTGAGCAAGAGGAAATTCTGTAGCAGACTACCTTTGGACTTCATCTGCAACACTGACTTCCTGTTTCTACAGAAGACTGCCTTTGTACTCAAACTGCAACTTTTCTTTTTTTTCTTTCTTTTTTTTTAAGATTCTTTATTTATTTATTTGACAGAGAGAGACACAGCAAGAGAGGGAACACAAGCAGGGGGAGTGGGAGAGGGAGAAGCAGGCTTCCCGCTGAGCAGGGAGCCCGATGTGGGACTCGATCCCAGGACCCTGAGATCATGACCTGAGCCGAAGGCAGACGCTTAACGACTGAGCCACCCAGGCGCCCAAACTGCAACTTTTCTTGAGTGTTCAGCCAGACAGCCTCCTCCATCAGATTCTAGACTCACTGGACTTCCACAATTAACATAAGCCAATTCCTTAAAATGAGCCAATCCCATTGATTCTGTTTCTCTAGAAAACCCTGACTAATACAGGGCCATCCAAATTGTAGTGCCCAACCCAGGCCTCCTCTCAAAAACAGAGCCTTTTATCCTCATTTGTTCTTTCTGCTGACTCAAGGTAATCCACACTTGGACAGATTATAATAAAAATTAACTCCTGATATTAATCTTAATGTGTTATCATTCTCAATAGTATTTTTATTATGAAGTCCTTGGTAGGGAGGGCTAAGCCCTGTAGAAAAGTCATACAGCAATGACAGGGCTGATGGGACCCATGCTCCAGGGTCTGTTTTTGTTTATTTGTTTGTTTTAAATATACTTTATATTTTTAGAGCAGATGTAGGTTCACAACAATATTGAGCAGAAAGATACAGAGATTTCCCATATACTCCCTGCCCCCACACATGCATAGCCTCTCCCATTATTAACATCCCTCACCACAGTGGGATATATGTTACAATTGATACATTCATACATCACCCAAAGACCATCATTTACATTAGGGTTTATCTTGCTGTTGTACATTGTACAGGTTTGGATAAAAGTATAATGACATGTATCCACCATTATAGTATCACGCAGGGTAGTTTCACTGCCCTAAAATTCCTCTGTGCGCTATTTATTAATTTCTCCCTCCCTGACAACCTCTGTCAAACACTGAACTTTTTACCGTCTCAATGGTTTTACCTTTTCCAGAATGTCATATAGTTGGTTTCACACAGTATGTAGGCTTTTCAGGTTGGCTTCTTTTACTTAGCAATATGCACTTGAGGTTTCTCTTTGCTTTTTCATGGCTGATAGCTCATTTCCTTTCAGCACCAAATAATATTCCATTGTCTGAACATACCACAGCTTATTTTTATTTCTCCATTTGCCTTACTGAAGGACATCTTGGTGGCCTCCAAGTTTTGGCTATTAGGACTAAAGGTGCTATAAACATCTGTGTGCAGGTTTTATGTGAACATCAGTTTTCAACTTTTGGAGGTAAATACTAAGGATCATGATTGCTAGATCAAATGGTAAAAGTATGCTTAGTTCTGTAAGAAGCTGTCATACTGGGGGTGTCTGGGTGGCTCAATTGGTGAAGAGGCTGCCTTCAGCTCAGGTCATGATCTCAGGGTCCTGGGATTGAGTCCCACATCGAGCTCCTTGCTGAGTGGGGAGTCTGCTTCTTCCCCTCCCTCTGCCCCTCCCACCCGATTGTGCTCTGTCTCTCACAAATAAATAAATAAATAAAATCTTAATAAAAAAGAAGAAACTACCAAAGTGGCTGTCCCATTTTTCATTCCCAACAGCAAAAAGTGAGAGTCCCTGTTGCATCACATTCTTGCCAGTATTTGGTGGTGTTAGTGTTCTGGATTTTTGACGATTCTAGTAGATGCGTAGTGGTATCTCATTGTTGTTTTCATTTGCATTTGCCTGGTGACAAATGATGTGGTCCATCTTTTTATATGCTCATTTGCCAATTGTATATCTTCTTTGATAAAGTGTTTATTAATGTCTTTGGTCTATTTTTTAATAGGGTTGTTTGTTTTCTTATTACTAAGTTTTTAGTTTTTGTATATATTACCCAATATAAATATATATTGGATAATATATATTGCATTGGATAATATGCACTTATATTGGATAATATATATATTATCCTTTATCAGATATGTCTTTTGCAAATATTTTAACCCAGTTGGGTGTTTTGACTTTTTGGTGTTGCACAGTGTCAGTCCTTCAATTTTGTTCTTGTCTTTCAATATCATGTTGGCCAAGGTCTGCTTTTAAATCATACCTTATAGCCAGTATTTACCAAACTGAAGCCAGCCTGACTATACATCTTTATGTGTAAAACAGAAAGGCTACTAATAAAAGTACAGTGCCCTTAAAATTTTAAGGCAATGACTTATGTTTTTAAGTGAGGTTTAATATTATATAAATCTAGGTGTATATTTAATGCCTGAGAATGCTGGTCAATGTTCCTTTTCTAGATGACTGCATGGCTTAAGAGTGTGGGTTAAGAGAGTTTCTCTGTGGAAAGGAGAGGGAGGGTGAGACCCACTGATACCTCAAGGAACAAAGATTCATAGAAGACAAAAGACTCGTTCGAGATAACTCAGCTAATGTGATGCCAGAGCCAAAGCTCATGTGTTCTGCTATCCTTCCTTATTCTTTATTCTGCCATGGGAATGGAAGCACTGGACATCAACAGAGTAGGCAATCAGTTTAAAGTATGTTTAGTCAGAAGTACAAACTTTCTATTTTAATTTTTTTTAAGATTTTATTTATTTATTTGACAAAGAGAGAGCACAAACAAGGGGAGCGGCAGGCAGAGAGAGAGGGAGAAGCTGCCCCGCCCCCCACCCCTGCTGAGCAGAGAGCCCAAAGTGGGGCTCGATCCCAGGAATCTGGGATCATGACATAAGCTGAAGGCAGACACTTAACTGACTGAGCCCCCCAGGCGTCCTGGAAGGTACAAACTTTTTTTAAAAGACTCATTCTCAAAGGGAAGAGCAGAATGCAACCCATGCTGTTCCCAGACTAGCAGATACATGCAAGTCTTTCCTGGCATGCATCAAGAACCTTGTGACTTTGGATGGTAACAGAGCCTAAGGGTTTTTGCTGTGCAGTTCCCCAGGACTGACCTCACCTACTTAGAGTCACTTCTCTAATCAATCTTCACTGATCCCCCGGCACTGTCCATTCCCTCCACACACAACTTTTCAAAATGGCTAAGTGGAGACAAGGCTTTAAATGGAGATGTTGCTTATGTGAATCCTATTTGTTTCCTTAAGGATAAGTGTTGGATGTGAGATTGCATAATGATTCAGAATCTAACAAATGGGCTTAACTGAGCAGAGAAGGTATTTTTATCCCAAGAGAGGTAAAAATAAAGATAAAAATGCAAGCTGAACTCTGGGGAAAACTCTCTCCAGCTACATACCAATCTGTGATACTGAGTCACAAAAATGTAGAACGAAAAATGATTTTCCAGCCTGGCCCAATTAGTTCATGGTAATGGCTGGTACCAGATGTGAAATACATATAATGTGCTAGTCACTGTGGTAATTTTTACATAATTATCTCATGTAGTCCTCACAAAAACCCTAGGAAATTAGAATTATCATTTTATTTGTCTTACTACCACTTCCCAGTTTCCTGCTAACTATCACTTTCTTTTGGCGGCTGATATAAATTTCTTCCTTGAACACCCAGTGTCCCTATAATGCCTGGCACATGATAGGCACTCCAAAAATATTCAATAGATCAGTGGATTGCTAATCTTTGAACTTGGTATTATTAACATATTTAGTGAATTATTAGAGGGGATGGTCAAATGTTTGGTTTGGTGGACAAAAATGTCAGAATCTCTTCCTGGTTCAAAATTAACCAACTGTCTCCAAATATAGGGCCACCCCATACATTCTGTCTTTCTAGAATATTAACCTCTCATGGTTTAGACATTTAAAGATATAATTTAGGCTCCAGGGAAGGTTCTAATGGACCCTGATATGGATGGAAGGTAGGTGCTTTATACTGTTTAAAAGTAATTGACTAAATGCCTCCTCTTTGCTCTGCCTGTGTTAAGTACCATAAGAAGTGTCAGAGAAGAGATGTCATGAGACTGGCATTTAAAGAGTTTACAAATAATTTGGAAGATCAGGTTTACACAATTAAAACTATGATATCAATTCTAATGTAAGAAAGTACAAGAGTGCCAAATATGTTTTGTAATTAAGGGATATTTCTAAAACGTATCAAGACTATCAATCCAAATTTTACCCATAATTCAAGACCTAGAGGCCCATCTAGTTCATCAAGATTTTAGAACTGATTTTATTTAATGAAAGATCTTTGCACTGTGGTGTTCATCTTCAACAGTTCACCTCTAGATGAATGAATAAAAAATATCATATGATTAAGTTTCAAAATTTAATAACATGACTTAGGGTGTTTAAAAATAAAACTGAAGAGATTACCACACATCAAAAAATAAGTCATTGGGCTAAGGGCAAAAGTTTAACTTTCCCCTGAAAACTCTTTGAAAATGAATGATGGTTCATGAAGAATCCATGTTTAACCCATGGCTTTATATGTTCCCTGGGGCACATAAATTCCTTTTTGGATACTTAATTTAATAGTGTAAATTTCTGAAATTGACCTATCTCTGGCACCTTTGGCCAACCTCTAAAATTGTGTGAAAAACTGAGTATTTCTGGTTCGGTTTGCTCCTGAAATCAAGTTCTTTGGTTAGTCTCTGAAGTCAAGTGCACCACAGAGATTTTGTGAATTCTCCTGAGCTTTTCTTTTCAAGCTGGAAATGGCAAATCACATCATATTTCATGAATGTTATGAACTAACATTTATTGAGATTATAATGTACCTTACACTTCATAACTAAGGGATTGCAAAAAATGATATGATCGGTAACCTTTGAGAAGCTCACATCACTGGACTTTAGCCAAACAATTTACAGTACGGGGCAGTAAGTGCTATGATAGAGATATTTGACAGTGGGTCATGAGAACCCAGAAGAGAGAGCTTGGAGAGCTATTTTAAATATCAAAAAATTTGTAGAAGCATATTATGATGACTTTCAACCCTAGTGGTTCTCTCTAGGAGTGTTTCATTGTATCCAGTGGAATAAAAGTTCTGATTTTCAGATAGTCAACACAAATATATTACCTACATTACATACTCACTGTGTACCAGGCACTGGGCCAGACTTCAGGGATAGAGTTTCAAGGTAAATAACATCACTGCCCTCTTCAACCTAACAACCTATGTAAGACAGTTAAGCACACTTTATTTAACCAGAACTGTGGTGACTGTTTTAAAAAGAAGTAACAGAGCAAACCTGACTTAGTCTAGAGCATCATTAAAGTCCTATGAACTGGAGGAGATGATAATTGAGCTAGGTACTGAAGCTGAATAGGAATTGCCTTGGTCAAAGTCAGGTTGCTAAGGAAGAAAGTAAGGGAGTGGTAGTAGGGGAGCCTAGTGGAGAAAAGGAGAGAGTAAACTTGAGGGGAAAGATGATTCAATTCCTCACTCTTTTTTTTTTTATTATTCTTATGTTAATCCCCATACATTACATCATTAGTTTTAGATTCCTCGCTAACTCTTAGCATGGGTTTGTCTCAGTTGTCATTTACCCACTCACATTGTCTCTACTCTTCAAAATACTCTATCTCAAAGATGGGTCCTGGTTTAGATGAGCAAGGAAGGTACAGTGAAGCTATTTGCCCACCAACCCTGCAGATGTTAAAAAGAAACTGTAGGAAAGAAGTGGTACGTGTTCACAAAAATATAGAGTGAGAGACACGTGTTGGTGTCCCGAACTACCCACAGATATTTTCCCAATAACACCCACTGATCTCATAGAATCAATCCTGGATGCTGGGAATAGAAAGGCACCTTACAAAAGATCCATTCTATTAGTTGACTAATGAAAAAAATAGGGTAGCTTGCATAAATTGATGTACACAAGACCTATTCATTCTCAAGGCAGAGTTCAAACTAGCAGCCATATTTCTTGTACTTCTCATTGCATGCACCTACTGTACAATGTAACTTTCTGAGATGATAGAAATGTTGCAGAGCTGCACCAACCACAACTGGTCATTAAGTATTTAAATGATGTGACTGAGGACCAATTTTTAAATTTTCTTAAAACTTTAATTTAAATGTAAATAGCCAGATGTGGCTAGTGGCTATTATATTGGATACCACTGCTCTAGAACATTCACCTTATTTAAAATAAATTTAAAATAAGAGTTACTTCTATTTTAGAGTAAATGAAAAAAATCAGATTCATTCACAGGACTATGTAAGACTGAAAGGAAACAGGAACCATGCAAAAACTACTACACATGTTCATATTATTTTTAGGTCATGTCAACAGAGACCATAAAAATAGCCATTTATGGCAACTAATTTTAGCCCCATCAACAGTGAATTTCAATCACAGTATTTAATTGGCATGTGACAGACAGTATATATATATATATATATATATATATATATATATATATTTAAACTGTTGATTTTTTTTAACATATGTGTGCATCTGTGAAATCATCACAACCATCAAGATAAGAAACATATGCATCACTTTCAAGTTTTCTGGTGTCTCTTTGTATTCTCTCCCATCTGCCAGTCTTCATTTCCCCTCCCCATCTTCTCAGCACCTAGATGGCCACTTCTCTGTTTTCTGTCGCTATAGATTGGTTGGTTTTTCCAGAATCTTACATAAATGGAACCCCACAGCAGGTCCTCTTCCTTGTCTGGTTTCTTTCACTCAGAATAATTATTTTGAGATTCACCCATGTTCCCGCAGGTCATGATAGTTCCCACTGTACGGATATATCACAATTTATTCATCAGCTGATGAACATTTGGGCTCTTCCTAGTTCTTGGCTATGAAAAATAAAACTGCTATGAACATTTGTGTATAGGTCTTTACATGGATGTATATATATATTTTTGCAATTGTATCAGTCCTTGCTTTCTGTATTTTGAGACTTTTTAATTGACTGCATAAATGTTTATACTTGCTATTTCCTCCTAATTAGTTGACCCCTTTATTATTATGAAACAAGTCTCTTTATATTTGATAATGACCACCTTTAACATGGTGTATACTTTATCCATCCTTTTACTTCTAACCTGTTTGTGTCATTAGAGTTAAAATGGGTTTTTTGTAGGTGGCATATAGCTTTGTGTAGCTTTTTATCCAACTAACAGTCTCTGACTTTTAATTGGGATGTTCAAACTATTTCTATTTATGTGATTATTGATATGGTTGGGTATAACTCTACTATTGTGCTATTTATTTTCATTTGGCCTATATGCTTTTTGTTCCCCTTTCCTCTTTTTCTGCCTTTGTTTGCAATAATTGAATATTTGTTTATGATTCTATTTCATCCCTTTTGTGTCTTATTAGCTATGACTCTTTGTCCTGTTACTTTGGTGGTGGTTTAGTTTATCTTTAGAATTGCTTACCTTAAAATAGTCTTCCTTCTAGTGATATTATACCTGCATAGCATAAAAATATTTCAGCTGTATAATTCCATTTCTTGCCTTGTGGAATTTAAATTAGTTTTGTCATATATGTGACTTTTACATATGTTTTTATTCTATAACATATTGTTGTTATTTTTGCCTCAACACAGTCCAGCATATTTAAGGAGATTCAAGTAATAAGAAGCATTTCTATTTATCCGACTAATTGTAATTTCCAATCTTCTTTATTTTTTTCTTCTGCATATAGGGCTTCCTTTAATGTTTATTACAGTACGGGTATGCTGTTTGATGAGTTCTTTCAGCTCTGTATAACTGCAGAAGTCTATTTCTCTTTCATTTATGAAGGATGTTTTCACTGGATAAAAATTTCTAGGTTGAGTTCTTTTTTTCTTTTAGTATTTTAAAGATGGTGTTCTTCTGTCTTCTCTCTTGCATTTGTTCTAATAAGTTTATTGTTCTCCTATTCAAAACATCCCCTCCACCCCATCCCCCTTGTCAGCTGCTTCAGATTTTCTCTTAATTAATGGTTTTGAGCAATTTGGTATGACGTGACTTGCTAGCTTTCTTCAATTTGGGGGGTCTGGGGTCTGGGGTTCACTGAAACTCTTGGATTGTGAGTTTTTGGTTTTTATCAAATTTGAAAAATATATGACCAGTACTTCTCCAAATATTTGTTTCTTTCTGACTCCTTAAGGAGTTCTAATTATAGCTCACTTATTCCTCAGTTTGTTTTTTCTCCTGGTTCTTGTTCTTTCTCTCTTTCTGTTTCATTGTTTCATTTTGGAAAGTTTCTATTGCAATGACTTTCAACTCAATTTCTTCTGCAATGTTTAATCTGCCACTAGTATCATTTAGTATATTTTTCCTTGTGGATTTTGTAATTTTCATCTCCACAAGTTCCACCTAGGTCGTGTTTGTATCTTTCACGTCTGTTTAACATGCTGCTTAATTCCTCCTGCCCCTCAAACATGTGACTGTTTTAGTGTCCTGTTCTACTGCTTACATCATTTGTGTAATTTCTGGGTCACTTTCCCTTGCTTGATTTTGATCTCTGTTAAGAATTTTATTATCTTGCCTCTTTGCATGCTTAGTAGTTTTGATCATATACCAGACAGTATAGACTTTAACTTGTTGGGTGCTGAATATTTTTGTACTCCTATATTCCTATAAAGATGATTGAGTTTTGTTCTGGGATATGGTTAACTCACTTGGAAACATTTTGATCCTTTCAAGTCTTGCTATAAAGCTTTGTCAGGGAGGACAAAAACAACATTTGGTCTAGAGTTCATTTTTATTTACTACTGAGGCGTAGCCCTTCTCTACCTGCTGCCTGGTGAATTATTATGAGGAATTTCACTGGTGGGTGTACACAGACTATGTCCAACCCCATATGAACTCTATGTGTTGTTCCTTCTAATCCTTTGGAGTAGTTTTTTCCACCTTTAGGAAGTTTCCTCACATTCATGAGCTGATCAGCCCCCAGCTCAATACTCCAGTGGCTTCCTCTGCAGAGCCCCGGAGTTGTCTCTCCATATAGTTCTCTCCACTCAAATGTTTTGCCCTGCCAACTTCAGCCACCGAATTCCCTGGACTTCAGCTCATTTCCTGCACTCAAGAAGTCCACTGAGCTCCCAGGATCCCACTGCGTGTACTGCAGGCTGGAAATTCCCTCCTGGCAGGAAGCAGGGACTGTCAGAGGGCTCAGGCCACTTGATTCTTACATCGTACACTCAGCATACTCTCCTTCATAAGTTAATGCGCAGTATCTTGAGAACCACTGCTTCATATATTCTCTCTATATTTTAGGTTGCTTCAGGTGGAAAGGTAAACCTAGTTGCTATCACTCCATCCTACCTAGAGGGGAAAGCACGCAGATCACACCATTTTTTGACATGACTTCTTGATAACCCTCACACCACTTGGCTCACAAAATCAGCAGAATATTTATTTGGTTTGCTAGTAAATTGCTGTGTTTGCCATCAATTTGTTAAAGTATTTTTTTTTTTTTTTTTTTAGTCTGCTAGACAATGAGACTGGTGTCTGTTGATAAAGAGCTTTCTTTTTTTTTCTCCCTCCCTCCCTCCTTTCCTTCCTTCCTTCCTTTATTAGACAAAACTGTAACATAAGGTCAATGGTAAAAAAAAAAAAATTAATTAATGGCTAATGCATTATCCAACTTAAAGAATACCTTTAATGTTCTAGGAAAATAAAAAAATTGGTCAGACAAATGAACACTTTAGAGGTGAAGGAAGAATATGATATGGGGAGTTTAGACTGTAAGAGGCCTAAGGAAGTGGGAAAGATGGACACCTAAGTCATAATGTGAATGACAGACTTCAATATTGCTAGGTACACAGAACTTGGAACTTGACTCACATTATTAAAAAATCCATAGTACAGTGAAGTACTTTATAAAAGGATTTACCCCCATGTATTTCACATTTCCTGAGTCACAAGTTCCTATAGTGCATCGATGGAATCCAAAAAAAGGTTTATTAAATTGGTTTGGATCTGTGTTGGGAACTCTTTTCAAACTTAAAATCTCTCCAAATAATGACTCCCCTGTTCTTTATTATAACAGTGCCTCGAAAGGTAAGAATGGGATAAGTCACTCACCCTTGGCTCTTTGTTCTTGGGAAGTCTAAAGAAGTTGCTAGTCCTTGTTCCCTCTGCCTCTTGAGAAATATTACATCAAGGTGCTCCCGTTCTAACATTGCTCCCATCCTCTATCAATATTGCACATTTTGTGGTTGTCAGCATGTGCATGCAAATACAGTGGGAGGAGACATGTGGAAATGATGCTCAGTGCCGCTCATCTTGGCTTGGCTGAACAGTTTCCCTGGGCAAGCTGAGGATCACTGCCCTCAAGATGGTTTACTGGGCTCCCTGGACTATTGTTATTGTGTCCTCAATAGATGTGAGTTCTCTGATCAGCTGGGGGGAGAAATGTAAATCATGGAAGTTTATTGTATTCCATTCATCACGTCATGCTTGTTAGCATGCTGTTTTATAGCCACATTGCTCCACAGTAGAACCATTTTAGTGTGCAAACTCTACGTTTTTACTTTAATTTGCAACAGATATGATATAAAGATAAACGAGTTTATGTTCCTCATTCACCAACAGGAATTGTCCCCAGTAGTTTCAGGTGATCAATCAAGATGGGACAGGAATCCTCCTGATGAATATTAAAATCATATTTACAAAGAGGGAAATGAACTAATGAGCAAACACTACTAACAAATGTTCGATTTCATTCAACTTTTTTTTTAGGGGGAGAGAGAGTGTGACAGTGGGGGAAAGGGGCAGAGGGAGAGGGAGAGAGAGTCTTAAGCAGGCTCCACCCCAGCACGGAGCCTGACACAGGGCTCCATCTCACCACCCCAAGATCATGACCTGAGCTGAAACGAAGTCAGTTGCCCAACCAACTAAGCCACCCAGGCACCCCAATTTCATTCAACTTTCTAACTTTCAGAGTGAACATGGCTGAATAATCATGGACAGATTCTGATGCTTCAAAGACCACTCATTGCTTGCTTTCTTGACCAGCCAATGAGAATGGGGCTCATCACTTTTCAAAAGGTGCCTCCTGTGTCATATGCTTTCTGGCCATGGTCCAGTTGAAACCCTTCCATTCTCTTCTTAAAGGGCTGCATATTTTTGTGAATTTCAAGCAAACTGATACTGACAGATCAATCCCTTTCCCCTATTTAAAAAAAAAATGAACAAAAAAGACAGCTTAGACATCTGCTATTCACCTTTGCAATTGCTTTCAAAACTATTACATCAGTCAAAAAAGTATTTATTATCTGAAATGTGCACACCAGGGAGTATAAACTAAAAGTGAAGTACTACCCATTGAGCCTCTCATCTTAAGCAATGTAAAAGGCAAGAATAGTTACACACTTTTGGCAATGAGTAACAATGATGACAACTTATTGAATTTATTATTGCCAGACACGGCATCAGATATTTTAAATTTATCCTTAATCCTCATAGGGAGTTTTAGAGTATGTATAACAATCCTCACCCTATAAATGAAGAAACTAATTAGTAGCAATGGTGAGGTAACTTGCCCAGTCACACAATTGAGTGCCCAGGTCACTGAATTAAAGAACTGGAATACAAATTCCCATCTGTCTATTGCTCAAGTATAAATTCCACCCCACCACAATAACTCTTTGTATTAGTTTCCTAGAGTTGCTGTAGCAAGGTACCACAGCTTGACAGCTTAAAAAACAGAAATTTATTTTCTCACATTTCTGGAAGCTAGAAGTCTGAAAACAAGATGTCAGCAGGGTTGGTTCCCACCGGAGGGAAGGGAGAATCTTTTTCCTGCTTCTCTCCTTGCTTCTGGTGGTCACAGGTAATCCTTGGTGTCTCTTGTTTTCTGGATGTCTAACTCCAATCTCTGCTTCTGTCTTCATACAGCATTCTCTTTTATATTCGTCTGTGTCTGTTCTCCTCTTACAAAGAAACCAGTCATCTTGGAGTAGGGCCTATCCTAATGCAGTCTGACCTCATCTTAACCTGATTACATCTGTAAAGACCCTATTTCCAAACATAGTCACGTTCACAGGTACTGGGGGTTAGGATTACAATATCCATCTTTGGGGGCGGGGACAAAATTCAACCCATAACATTCTTCAAATATGCTTTATGTTGCATTCTTCAAATTTATAGTTAAACTGAAAAAAAGTCAGAACTCTTTGAAACCCCAAATCTCACATGTAATCAGTGCTCAGTAAATTCGTGATGAATATCATTGCTTCCATTAACACAACAGATTCATGCAACAGAATCTGAAATTAGTCCTAACATATCTCCTGAATCTGTGAGTGTGAAGGGAGATCAAAGGGTTTTCCATTGAAGAAAAAATTTAGCTAATATGCCTATGATTCAGTCCCATCACAGTGCATTAATTATTCAAAAATAGACAAACCATTTCAGACTAGACTCTGCCCACATGAAATATTATAAAGACACACTAAAGAGATAGGTAAACATATAAGGGTATTATCACAAGACTGACAAATACTATAAAGAAGAAATGCGTTGCACTGGTTACAATGAAAGAGGTGCTAGGGCACAAACTTTTATCTAATTGAAGAATAAACTTTAGGGGAAAAAAGAATGAACTTTGGCATGAGAGAATACAGTAACTTAAATATGTATGAGAATTTGAAAATACTCTCTATAGAATACCTCAGAAAAGTTCATTATTGCAATTAAATACACTTCATGAAATGTATCTCCTGACATATTTTTGATGATTTGTAACAAACTGAACCATTACAACTTCACAAAAGCCTCATTTTGTTGATTTCTTGTGCAATTAAATACCTACCCAAAGGGTTGTTTTTGGTTTTGTCTTCCCGCTACAGATTGATTGTGGCTTCAAATAAAATGTGATAGCAATGCAGATGTAAGCCCATGTTGGATTTTTGACATCCTGAAATATAGCAAAATAAAGCAAAAGAACAGAAAGTAGGGGGCAAACATGATATATACTGTTACGTAGAAAGGTCTCTGGATTAAAATATGCAATAATGCCAAAAGCATTTTGATCTTATTCCGTGAGTCTAAATATGAGTGTGGTTGAAACAGATTATCACTAAAGATTCTTTCAGCTTAAATATTGCATGCCTAGGAGAGGGCGGAGCAAGATGGCGGAGGAGTAGGAGACCTGGATTTCGTCTCCTCTCAGGAATTCAGCTGGATAGGGATCAAACCATTCTGAACACCTACAAACTCAACAGGAGATCGAAGAAAAGAAGAGCAACAACTCTCTCATCAGAAAAGCGACCACTTTCTGGAAGGTAGGACATGCGGAGAAGTGAATCCGAGGCGATATTCGGGAGGATAGATGGCGGGGGAGGGGCCTCCGTCGGCCGCTTCTGGCAAGTGATAGAGCCGCGGAGCACAAAATCGGAACTTTTAGAAGTCGGCTCCTCCGAGAGACGTCACTCTGGTGGCTAAGCGGGGGGTGGAACCCTCCGGGACAGTGTGGTCTCAGGACCCTTGGGGTCACAGAAAGACCGGGGGTGCCTGAGTGTGGCAGAGCTCCCAGGTAACGGAGCAGGGAAGCCGGCTGCAGAGGCGGAGCCCAGGTGTGGGCTCTCAGCTCGGGGTTGCCATAAACTGTGATCCGCGGCACAGTCGGGCCCCTGCTCCTCCAGCAGGGACCCAACAAGCGGCAGATCCGGGGAGACTCACCTTCCTCCCCCGGGAGGAGCCGCGCGGGAGTGCACCGCAGGGATCTGCTGGGTTTGGAGACTCCACCCGGGGTCGGGTGCCAGAGATAGAAACGCGCGGTCACAGGCCGGGTGAGCACGGAGTGCGGCTGGAGACCGGGGAGACGGGAGTGACTGGGGAGACGGGAGTGACTGACGGCTTTTCTCTGGGGGCTCACTGAGAAGCGGGCCCCGAGTTCTCGGCTCCTCCGGGGCGGAGATTGGGAGGCCGCCATTTTCACTCTCCGCCTCCAAAGCTGTAGGGAAAGCTCGCAGGGAACAAAAGCCCCGGAGAGCAAACCCGAGCAGATTACTTAGCCGGGAGGGGGCAAGGGCGGGGCAATTCCGCCTCCGGCAAAGACATTTGGAAACCACGGCAACAGGCCCCTCCCCAGAAGATCAGCGAGAACAGCCAGCCAAGACCAAGTTTACCAATCAATGAGAACGGCAGAACTCCAGCGCTAGGGGAATACTGCACATAGAATTCATGGCTTTTTACCATGATTCTTTAGTCTTTCAAAGTTATTTTTTTTTTAACTGTCTTTTTTCTTTTTTTTTCTTTTTTAATTTTCCTTTTCCCTTTTTCAACCAACATCTTATCAATCCCTTTTTTTAAAAAAAAATTTTTATTTTTCATTTTTAGAGTCATATTCTATCCCTTCATAGTAGTTACCCATATTTTTGGCTTATATATATAAGTTGTTCTCTCTTTAAAATTTTGAGATAGTTTCTTCTAACAGATTAAAATATACCCTAAATCTCTAGTATATGGTGTTTTCTATTCCCCTGCCTGATCACATCCTCTCCCTTTTTTTTTTCTTTTTTCTTTTTTTAAATCCTCTTCTTTCTTTTTTCAAACAACTTCTTATCAATTCCTTTTATAAAATTTTTTATAATTTCCATCTTTACAGTCATATTGCATCCCTTCATCATATCAACCCTTATTTTTGTACATATATAAGTTTTTCTTTCTTTAAAATTTTGGGAGGCACTTTCTTCTAAAAGACCAAAATACACCCCAAATCTAGTGTGTGGCACTGATCTATATACCAGCCTGATCATATTTGATCACATTCTGTTTTTTGTTGTTGTTGTTGTTGTTTTGTTTTGTTTGTTTTTGTTTTTATCTTTATCTTTTTCTTTTTTTTCTTTTTCTTTTTTCTCTCTTTCCCTTTCTTTTCCCACTGCTTCAGGTCTTTTCTGATTTGTTTAGAGTATATTTTCTGGGGAACGTTGTTACTCTGCTAGCATTTTGTTCTCTCATTAATCTATTCTCCTCTGCACAAAATGACAAGACGGAAAAAATCACCTCAACAAAAAGAACAAGCGGTAGTACCGACTGCCAGGGACCTACTCAATACGGACATTAGTACGATGTCAGATCTAGAGCTCAGAATCATCACTTTAAAGATACTAGCTGGGCTTGAAAAAAATACGGAAGTTATTAGAGAAACCCTTTCTGGAGAAGTAAAAGAACTAAAATCCAACCAAGTAGAAATCAAAAAGGCTATTAATGAGGTGCAATCAAAAATGGGGGCGCTAACTGCTAGAATAAATGAGGCAGAAGAGAGAATCAGTAATATAGAAGATGAAATGATGGAAAATAAAGAAGCTGAGAAAAAGAGAGATAAACAACTACTGGATCACGAGGGCAGAATTCGAGAGATAAGCGATACCATAAGACGAAACAACATTAGAATAATTGGGATCCCAGAAGAAGAAGAAAGAGAGAGAGGGGCAGAAGGTATAATGGAGCAAATTATAGCAGAGAACTTCCCTAATCTGGGGAAGGAAACAGGCATGAAAATCCAGGAAGCACAGAGAACCCCTCTCAAAATCAATAAAAATAGGTCAACACCCCAACATCTAATAGTAAAACTTACGAGTCTCATAGACAAAGAGAAAATCCTGAAAGCAGCTGGGGAGAAGAGATATGTACCCTACAAGGGTAGAAACATTAGATTGGCAACAGACCTATCCACAGAGACCTGGCAGGCCAGAAAGGACTGGCAGGATATATTCAGAGCACTAAATGAGAAAAATATGCAGCCAAGAATACTATATCCAGCTAGGCTGTCATTGAAAATTGAAGGAGAGATAAAAAGCTTCCAGGACAAATAAAAACTAAAGGAATTTGCAAACACAAAACCAGCCCTACAGGAAATCTTGAGAGGGGTCTCTAAGCAAAGAGAGAGCCTAAAAGTAACATAGACCAGAAAGGAACACAGACAATATACAGTAACAGTCACCTTACAGGAAATACAATGGCACTAAATTCCTATCTTTAAATAGTTACCCTGAATGTAAATGGGCTAAATGCCCCAATCAAAAGACACAGACTATCAGACTGGATTAAAAAACAAGACCCATCGATATGCTGTCTGCAAGAGACTCATTTTAGACCCAAAGACAGCCCCAGATTGAAAGTGAGGGGGTGGAAAACCATTTACCATGCTCATGGACACCAAAAGAAAGCTGGGGTGGCAATCCTTATATCAGACAAATTAGATTTTAAACCAAAGACTGTAATAAGAGATGAGGAAGGACATTATATCCTACTTAAAGGATCTATCCAACAAGAAGATCTAATAATTGTAAATATCTATGCCCCTAACATGGGAGCAGCCAATTATATAAGGCAATTAATAACAAAAGCAAAGAAACACATCGACAACAATACAATAATAGTGGGGGACTTTAACACCCCCCTCACTGAAATGGACAGATCGTCTAAGCAAAAGATCAACAAGGAAATAAAGACTTTAAATGACACACTGGACCAAATGGACTTCACAGACATATTCAGAACATTCCACCCCAAAGCAACGGAATACACATTCTTCTCTAGTGCCCATGGAACATTCTCCAGAATAGATCACATCCTAGGTCATAAATCAGGTCTCAACTGGTACCAAAAGATTGGGATCATTCCCTGCCTATTTTCAGACCACAATGCTTTGAAACTAGAACTCAATCACAAGAGGAAAGTCAGAAAGAACTCAAATATGTGGAGGCTAAAGAGCATCCTACTGAAGAATGAATGGGTCAACCAGGAAATTAAAGAAGAATTAAAAAAATACATGGAAACCAATGAAAATGAAAACACAACTATTCAAAATCTTTGGGATGCAGCAAAGGCGGTCCTAAGAGGAAAGTATATAGCAATACAAGCCTTTCTCAAGAAACAAGAAAGGTCTCAAGTACACAACCTAACCCTACACCTAAAGGAGCTGGAGAAAGAACAGCAAAGAAAGCCTAAACCCAGCAGGAGAAGAGAAATAATAAAGATCAGAGCAGAAATCAATGAAATAGAAACTAAAAGAACAGTAGAACAGATCAACGAAACTAGGAGCTTGTTCTTTGAAAGAATTAACAAGATGGATAAACCCCTGGCCAGACTTATCAAAAAGAGAAGAGAAATGACCCAAATCAACAAAATCATGAATGAAAGATGAGAGATCACAACCAACACCAAAGAAATACAAACAGTTATAAGAACATATTATGAGCAACTCTATGCCAGCAAATTAGATAACCTGGAAGAAATGGAGGCATTCCTAGAGATGTATCAACTACCAAAACTGAACCTGGAGGAAATAGAAAACCTGAACAGACCTATAACCACTAAGGAAATTGAAGCAGTCATCAAAAATCTCCCAAAAAACAAAAGCCCAGGGCCAGATGGCTTCCCAGGGGAATTCTACTAAACATTTCAAGAAGAATTAATACCTATTCTTCTGAAACTGTTCCAAAAAATAGAAATGGAAGGAAAACATCCAAACTCATTTTATGAGGCCACCATTACCTTGATCCCAAAACCAGACAAAGACCCCATCAAAAAGGAGAAGTACAGACCAATATCCCTGATGAACATGGATGCAAAAATTCTCACCAAAATACTAGCCAATAGGATCCAACAGTACATTAAAAGGATTATTCACCATGACCAAGTGGGATTTATCCCTGGGCTGCAAGGTTGGTTCAACATCCGCAAATCAATCAATGTGATACAATATATTAACAAAAGAAAGAACAAGAATCATATGATCCTCTCAATAGATGCAGAAAAAGCTTTTGACAAAGTACAGCATCCTTTCTTGATCAAAACTCTTCAGAGTATAGGGATAGAGGGTACATACCTCAATATCATAAAAGCCATCTATGAAAAACCTACAACGAATATCATTCTCAATGGGGAAAAACTGAGAGCTTTCCCCCTAAGGTCAAGAACGCAGCAGGGATGTCCACTATCACCACTGCTATTCAACATAGTATTGGAAGTCCTAGCCACAGCAATCAGACAACAAAAAGAAATCAAAGGCATCCAAATTGGCAAAGAAGAAGTCAAACTCTCACTCTTTGCAGATGAAATGATACTTTATGTGGAAAACCCAAAGGACTCCACCCCAAAACTGCTAGAACTCATACAGGAATTCAGTAAAGTGGCAGAATATAAAATCAATGCACAGAAGTCAGTGGCATTCCTATACACCAACAACAAGACAGAAGAAAGAGAAATTAAGGAGTCGATCCCATTTACAATTGCACCCAAAACCATAAGATACCTAGGAATAAATCTAACCAAAGAGACAAAGGATCTGTACTCAGAAAACTATAAAATACTCATGAAAGAAATTGAGGAAGACACAAAGAAATGGAAAAACGTTCCATGCTCATGGATTGGAAGAACAAATATTGTGAAGATGTCAATGCTACCTAGAGCAATCTACACATTCAATGCAATCCCCATCAAAATACCATCCACTTTTTTCAAAGAAATGGAACAAATAATCCTAAAATTTGTATGGAACCAGAAAAGACCCCGCATAGCCAGAGGAATGTTGAAAAAGAAAAGCAAAGCCGGCGGCATCACAATTCCGGACTTCCAGCTCTATTACAAAGCTGTCATCATCAAGACAGCATGGTCCTGGCACAAAAACAGACACATAGATCAATGGAACAGAATAGAGAGCCCAGAAATGGACCCTCAACTCTATGGTCAACTCATCTTTGACAAAGGAAAGAATGTCCAATGGAACAAAGACAGTCTCTTCAACAAATGGTGTTGGGAAAATTGGACAGCCACATGCAGAAGAATGAAACTGGACCATTTCCTTACACCACACACAAAAATAGACTCCAAATGGTTGAAAGACCTCAATGTGAGACAGGAGTCCATCAAAATCCTAAAGGAGAACACAGGCAGCAACCTCTTCGACCTCAGCCGAAGCAACTTCTTCCTAGAAACATCGCCAAAGGCAAGGCAAGCAAGGGCAAAAATGAACTATTGGGACTTCATCAAGATAAAAAGCTTTTGCAAAGCAAAGGAAACAGTCAACAAAACCAAAAGACAACCGACAGAATGGGAGAGGATATTTGCAAATGACATATCAGATAAAGGGCTAGTATCCAAAATCTATAAAGAACTTATCAAACTCAACACCCAAAGAACAAAGAATCCAATCAAGAAATGGGCAGAAGACATGAAGAGACATTTTTCCAAAGAAGACATCCAAATGGCCAACAGACACATGAAAAAGTGCTCAATATCGCTCAGCATCAGGGAAATCCAAATCAAAACCTCAATGAGATACCACCTCACACCAGTCGGAATGGCTAAAATTAACAAGTCAGGAAATGACAGATGTTGGCAGGGATGCGGAGAAAGGGGAACCCTGCTACACTGTTGGTGGGAATGCAAGCTGGTGCAGCCACTCTGGAAAACTGTATGGAGGTTCCTCAAAAAGTTGAAAATAGAGCTACCATATGATCCAGCAATTGCACTACTGGGTATTTACCCCAAAGATACAAAAGTAGGTATCCGAAGGGGTACGTGCACCCCGATGTTTATAGCAGCAATGTCCACAATAGCCAAACTGTGGAAAGAGCCAAGATGTCCATCGACAGATGAATGGATAAAGAAGAAGTGGTATATATATACAATGGAATATTATGCAGCCATCAAAAGGAATGAGATCTTGCCATTTGCAATGACGTGGATAGAACTGGAGGGTATTATGCTGAGTGAAATAAGTCAAACAGAGAAAGACATGTATCATCTGATCTCACTGATATGAGGAATTCTTAATTGCAGGAAACAAACTGAGGGTTGCTGGAGTGGGGGATGGGGTGACTGGGTGATAGACACTGGGGAGGGTATGTGCTCTGGTAAGCGCTGTAAATTGTGCAAGACTGTTGAATCTCAGATCTGTACCTCTGAAACAAATAATGCAATATATGTTAAGAAAAAAAAAAGAAGAAGAAGAAGAAGGTAGCGGGAGGGGAAGAATGAAGTGGGGGAAATCGGAGGGGTAGACGAACCATGAGAGACGATGGACTCTGAAAAACAAACAGGGTTCTAGAGGGGAGGGGGGTGGGAGGATGGGTTAGCCTGGTGGTGGGTATTGAGGAGGGCACATTCTGCATGGAGCACTGGGTGTTATGCACAAACAATGAATCATGGAACACTTCTTCTAAAACTAATGATGTAATGTATGGGGATTAACATAAGAATAAAAAAATACATATATTGCATGCCTAAATTTAATGATTGCAATTAAAGGACATACTATTTGTCTCTATTTATTTATTTATTTATTTATTTATTTATTTATTTATTTATTTATTTATTTATTTATATTTGAGAACAAGACCAAGGGAGAGTGGAGGGAGGGATCAGTTTGAACATGGAAGGTCTTCAAATTTAAAGACAAAGGTTGGAGCCCATCAACTACGGCCAGGAGAATGCAGAGCGATTAGGGCTGTCAGTCTGGTCAGGGTCCAAAAAAGCAGGCTCTACCTCAGGTACTACAGAAAAAACTTGTTTGTTGTGGTTGTGATTTTGTTTTAAGCATACTACACAACAGATGTTCCGTTACACTGCTCTGTCAGAATGTCTAAATAAAGAGAATGGATTCTGCTTTTTCCCTTGCTATCTCAGTTTCAGAAGTCTTAATTAGGACATTGGAGTAGAAGTTTATTTTCTGTGTTTGAGATGGAATTATCATGAAACCATTCCCAGAGGTCCTCATACTCGCCTCAGCTGCTAAGGAGCACTCATGCCCGACATACACTTCATTGCAACATAAAAGGCATCACCTAATCCCCGGGCAAAGGAGTTATCAAGCCATGAGGTTTCATCTCAGTGGTTGGTCGTTTTCCTGAAAGTCTCTGAAATCTCTGCCCATGTGGATGATCGCTGATTTCGTATCCACAAAAATGAGAAACATGATATGAAGAATTGTTCCTTCAAGGTTTTAATTTGCCAACAATTGGTTTACATTGCATTCACTTCTTAGAAATAAAATGAAATATGATGAACGATTCCAATCCTAGAAATGTTTAATTCAAAGACTATGTACACATCTCATTAGGTGATGACTTTTTGTGAGTGGCTCAGAGTATCAAATAAGGTAGGAAATGGGGGAATTTGTGTCAAAGTAACTTAGCCACTCCAAGTCTGCTTTCCCATTCATAATATAGGGAGACTCAAACGATCATATGGTGAATTCTGTCTCAGGGATAGAGCTATTCAATTAGGTTTGCTCTGTTAGATCTATTCCAATTATTCCCTGTTCTACCAAATAATACCATAAATGTGGAATGTTTCAACCATTGTTCTTTTTTTTTAATTTTTTTATTTTTAAAGATTTTATTTATTTATATGACAGAGAAAGGGAGCGAGCACAAGCAGGGGGAGCGGCAGGCATAGGGAGAGGGAGAAGCAGGCTCCCTGCTGAGCAGGGAGCCTGATGCCGCACTCAATCCCAGGACCCTGGGATCATGACCTGAGCTGAAGGGAGACACTTAACTGACTGAATCACCAAGGCGCCCCTCAACCATAGTTCTTATACTATGGAGGTGATGGAGTTCATGTGATTATAATCATTACTGTACTATAGTTTTCCAGCAATTCATCTTTGTTGTTTATAGTGCTCAAATTTATTTTTTGACAGGGCTGACTGGATGATACAAGTCTGACAGACTGTATTTTTTTAGAGGCCAGAGCCTTGAATGTATAAACTCAAGAAAGGAGTTCCTAGTTTTGTAATCTCTAAGAGGTGTCACACCCCTGCACACTCCTACCTAGTCTTGCCAAATTCTAAATACATATTTATGTTTAGGAATCAGGAAGAGTAGGGGCACCTGGGTGGTTCAGTCAGTTAAGCTTCTGACTCTTGATTTCTGCTCAGGTCTCGATCTCAGGGCGGTGAGATGGAAACCCCTGGGGCAGGCTCTGCTCTAGGAGGCGTGAAGCCTGCCTAAGATTCTCTCTCCTTCTCCCTCTGCCCCTCCACCCCACCCCATGCAGGTGTGGGCGCAAGTGCTCACTCTCTCTCTAAAAAAAAAAAAAAAGGAAATAGGAAAAGTAAATCAAAATTCCCAAAACTCTTCAGGAATTCTTGAAATCATAAGATATTCTATATTTTCATAACTATTTACATATTTAATAATTATGGTGAGCTGCAAAAATAATAAACAAGGAATCATTTTTCTACAACAGTTATATAAAGCTTTAGAGAATTTTCTGCTAAAAAAGGGAAAAGATAAAATAACCAATGCCTACTTTTATATTGTTATGAACCAATATATAGTGAAAAGGTATATATTTTAGTAACACATAAAATGTTATCTACCTGGTATTGTCATTTGATAATAGGAATAAATAAATGAAGCAACTATTTACACCAAGTAGAGGTCAAAACATTGAAAGACATACTGCAAATATTTAAAAGCTATTCTTAAATTGTGAAAATGTGGAAAATTCCTTGCTCCATATTCTTGGCCTTTGCATGTGATAAATGCTGCAGATGTGGAAAATTTCCCTCCTTTTATCGTTGACACTATGGTTGAACTATTAAGAGTGAGTTCAGAGGCATCTTCATATTGTTTCATATAAACTCTATATTAATTTCCTATTGCTACTGTAACAAATTACCACAAAATTATTGGCTTAAGACAGCACAAGTTTGTTATCTTACAATTTGTGGGTCAAAATTGTCATTGAGCTAAAATTAAGGTGTCAATAGGGCTGCATTCTTTCTGGAAGCTCCAGGGGAACATCTTTCCTTAGCCTTTCCCAGCGTCTAGAGGCCACCTGCATTCTTTGGCTAGTGGTCCCTTTCACATCTTCAAAGCGAGCAGCGCAGCATTTTCAAATCTTTTTCTCTCTGACCTTCTGCCTCCCTTTTCCACTGTTTGAAGACTCCTGTTATTAAATTAGGCCCACTTGTATAATTCAGGTTAATCTCCCCTTCTGAAGATCTTTAACTTAATCACAGTTGCTAAATCCAGTTTGCCATATAAGGTAACATGTTCCCAGGTTGTGCAGTTAGGAAGCAAGTATTTTGGGGGGCCATTATGCTGCTTACCACAAAGCTCATTTCCTTTTCAAATGATAAAAGCATTGGGTTTGCTTTACAAAGAACTGTAGCTTATTGCAAATATTCAAATTCTAGCTAACATCATTGGGCTATATTTAATAACAACGTATGGATCTCCTAGCATCATTAAGAACACTATACAAACTCACCTGTCAACAGTGCCAGTTTAAGGATTTATTTTGCTTCCCAAATTTATTTCTTGGAACATCAGTTATAGGATTTGTATAATACATAGAATGCATGTAAACTTATTAATATATGTTTTATTTGCAAGAATGACTCGTTTATAGCAGACAGGGCCACAAACACATACTTTTATAAGATAGTGTCAGCTACAAGAAAGAAGATGGATTATATTGTGACCACTTCTCTCCTATGTGCTCCTGTCCTGACTCCCAGAGATCACATTATCCTCCTACTGCGAGTTTCTGTTTCTTGCTCTTGTTTTGAATTGACATTAGCAGATTCCTTTGAATTAGTGAGGTCTCAATGCTGATTGTTAGATTTTAAATCTCAGAATTAGAATACTTTTTCCTTCTTTTATTTTAAGATTTTATTTATTTATTTGAGGGAGTAAGTGAGAGAGAGCATGAGCAAGGGGAGGGGCAGAGGGAGCGAGAGAAGCAGACTCTCCATTGAGGGGGAGCCCCATGCAGGGCTCTATCCCAGGACCCTGAGATCAGTACCTGAGCCGAAGGCAGATGCTCAACCAACTGAGCCACCCAGGAGCCCCTATTTTCCCAACTCCTTAACTGATTTTTCTCCGAATACAAGTCTGATAAATGTTCTGAGAAGGGCCAGGCTGGAGTTCCTACACAGAAACACTGATTACGAGAGCAGCCAAATCCCGGGGTTGACTTGGTTGTATGGGAAATCCTTAGACTTTACGGCACACAGTAAATTGTTATTTCCTTTGTAAGAGTATTTTCCTTCGTTTGAGCTAAATATTTGGATATCCCTCCTCTCTTAAATTTCTGGGGCCATGGGATACTTTTAGTCGAGGTGTTTTGAATCAGCTAGAAATGGGTTCATATCACCTCCCAGCTGAGTAACGGAAATAGTTGGGTTTTTCAGTATCTACTGAAACATTTAACAATTCAGCACAATGTAGTGTAATAATTAAGGGCAAAGGCACTGGAGCTAGATAGCTTTAGTTCAGCTGTCTGCTTTACCCCAAATTACTTGTGCAGTCTTGGGGCAGTTACATCACTTTTCTGTACCTTAGTTTCCTCATCTGTAAAAAGAGGGTAATATTATTATTTGCTTTCCAGAGATTTTTTCAAACCTATTTCATAAGTAATAAAACAGAATAGCTCTATTTGGCTTCCTTCTCTGGGGTAATCACCATCTTAAAACTGTTATGTAACCTTCCTAAGCATTCCCTTTATATATTTACTCTGTGTCTGTAGCCACAAAAGACATGTTTGGCGTCTTTTAAAATATGACACAAATATTATATTGCTTCAGTTGCCATTCTCTAGCTTGATTTTATTTTCTTTTTATATTTGATAAAAGTAGATCCCATTTACTCTTTTTAATTACTGTATAGTATTTCTTTATTGGATACAAGACAACTCTCACATTATCCTTAGTGTACATGTGCAAATGTTTCTCTGTGATAGATTAAAAATGAGTTTTCTCATCGTCAAGTATATGAAACTCTACATTTACCTTGTATTAGAGAATTGCTTGTGGCTTTTCATTTACATGTATTCTCACCAATGTTTGATATTCACTGTTAATTTTTTTTTTCCAACCTGTTGGGTGTGATATGGCAACTCACTGCTGTCTAAATCTTGAGGACCCAATCACTGGCAGGGGTAAGCAACTTTTCTTAGGTTTATCGATGTTTCAAGTTTCCACTTTAAGGATTATTTATAGACTTGGGCCATTTTTCTGCTGGTTTTCTTCTTCTTAATTTTATGGAGGAATTATTTTTTAAGTAGGGATGCCCTGAAGTTTAACTTTGGCTTCAGTATTCAGAAAAAAATATGATACTTAGTTTCAGCCTCAGCCTTTGAAAGACAAAGTAGCCAAATACCTCCTTTTGGCACCTTGGTCCATGGCAATGTGGTCACACACATTTCCATCATCTCTAATTAGCACAGTGATATCAAGGACATGAGCAAGGTGTGGCCCTTGAATTGATTGTTGACATCTGAATGTTCATTAATATCCATTTTCAAATTTAGGCAAGCATTCTGGATACAACTTAGAATAAAAACCTCCATGGGCTAGGCTTCTTTAGGCAGTTGAAATATAAGCATATTTATTTATTACAATAATAAAATTCTTGAAATAATTAATGTTGATTTTGAAAGCTGTTAATTTGATGTACAAAAATTATTAAGAACTTTCAAATAGTTAAACAATATTAGCAGTTATTATGAATAAGAGAGAGTGCATTAGATAGATAACATTAACAAGAACATAATATCCGTTTTGAGCCAGCAAATGTTTATAAAAATTTAAATGCTAATAAAAAGGCAGGATAATAGAAATTAGATTATATCACAATGCTAATCTTTAGAAGCATTAAGAGCTATATTTAATTTTTAGTTATTTAATTCAGTTTAGGCCAAGAGTCTTTCAAGAAAAAAGTCCTATTTGAGAAGACTTTATATCTTGTAAAGATGAATTAAAAGCAGATTTTCAACTCTGCCACCTCTAAATGTCATGAGGAGGAAAAACTGCAAAATCATGTGCAACAATATCCATGATAAATCATTTTTGATCTCGACATAGTGAAGAATATAAAGAGTAGAGGAAAGAGTGGGAGGGGAATAAAAAAGCTCAAACAAATTTTCTTCTCACTCATCCAACTTCAAAATAGCATTCTTTAAAAGTACACATTAACAAGACAATTCCTTATCCACCTTTGAGTCTATGGAGGCCAAAATTTTGAGCATCACTGAAAAAATTTTTAGAGACAATTTTCAAAATCTGAAATTGAGAGAGTTTTGAGATGTGCCCAAGCTTGAGAGTCCTCCTAGAAATGTTACCGATTTTCGGCCCCTGATTTACGTTCTGGTGTGTGTAAATACATCAGTGATGCTCTCACATGTCCAAGGCAAGTACACTTCCCTTTCAGTGCATCACTGAGCCTGGAGAAGCTGTTAGTAGCCAATAGTACAGAGAAATGATTGTTTCCGCACCATGATGTCAAACTTTTAAAGCTGACCATTCAAATTCTTAGTGAGTAAATTGCCACACTCATTTATTTTTGCCAAGAGCTCAGATTTAATCATCTACCTAAGAAATTGATTCTAGGATATTTGCATTCAAAGTGGACCAAATATTTGTTTTTCAGCCACAGTGTGTATTTAGTAAACTTCTATCCAATAGATAGTACTCTATTGTTTATTTGTTTTTCAGATACCTTTTTCCAATCTGTTAGCTTACTTTAGGATTTGTCTATGGCATCTTTGGGGTGAACTTTAGCACTTTAATGATGCAATTCCATTATCTTCTGTTACTGTTATAGTTACAGAGACTTTGGCTATGACTATAATTTTAATTCCATTGTAGATAATCCAGAATCAGTTCAAAATCAGGTCTTACATTGGTAGCTTCAAGTTCCTGCACCCTGGGGGTG
Source organism: Neomonachus schauinslandi (assembly GCF_002201575.2). Lineage (NCBI taxonomy): Eukaryota > Metazoa > Chordata > Mammalia > Carnivora > Phocidae > Neomonachus > Neomonachus schauinslandi. The sequence goes on along the minus strand of NC_058416.1, from coordinate 33,257,563 downwards.
TTGTGGTAGTAATGAAGGTTGCTCATCTTGTTTCTTATCTGTTTCTTAGTATTCATAGAGGGGACTAACATTCTCTTACTATTTCTGGGATTCCCTGTGCTTCTTTTCTGTTACTATTCCCTGACCCTTGTACACTAGGAACGGGGCCCCGGTCTGCAATGCTCTCGGTACCAAAGCAGTCCATTGCAAGAATGAATAAGAAAGGGGCACGGCCTTTCATACCATGTAGCGTGTATAGGGAGGAATGTAAGAAATTGTCACAAATCAATGTGTTTTCATTCAAGTTAATGTAGATATATGTAATTATGATACCTTTTCTATGTGTGTAAATACAGAATCTGATTCCTAAAAGATTGGGAAAACTAGCCATATTTGGTACTTGGTCTGATTCATAAATATCTGCATTTGGAAGGTTTTAAAAAGGCCTTTTGAGAATTTGAGATTTTGCAGGATCTGGAATCTAGTCTCAGACTGTCCCTTCTGTAAGTACCTCCCAGGCCACTCTCCCTGTGAAATCGCCAAGCCTGAAGCCAAGGTTGCCTTAAGGCAGCAGACTCTAGGGCAATCACCTTTTGATACACACTCTCAAGTAGCAAACTCTAGGGTTGTTTTGCAGCACTCCGTTGCCCTTGTGGGGCAGATTTACCCTCACAGAGTTTCTACAGCAACCAGGGAGTAGGGGTTAGCGCTTAAAAACTGTTCTAGTGGTAGCATCAGCAGCTCAGTGTCCTGATGGGAAACGTTAGGGCTCCTAGAAAGTCTGTCCCTCCTCTGGGAGGATGTGCCTCCTTTGAGTTGCCTTCCCCATATCCTTTAATTGGGCCTATTGCAATCTTTCCATCAGTTATGCCAGTGTCCCATTTCAACAATCACATAATACCCTAGCTAAATATAAGTTACCTAATATGGTGCCCAGAAGATAGTAGATTCTCAGTGAGTACTATGGAAATAAATATTTAATTATAATAAACATAATCAAAATCTTCATCATTATTAGATATGGAAAGAAGCTTAAACATGATGCAATCAAATTTCAGCTGGACAGTGGGTCATTTGCTTGAGGACTTTCCTTCCCAAGGCAACATGTTGTCATTTTGGACAGCTTTTACTGTTAGAACATTCTCCTTACTATTTAGCCAAAATCTGCCTCTTTACCATTCTGCCACCACATCCCATTTTGCCCTATATATGTTTTCAGAGTAAGTCCAACCCTTTTCCTACATGGAACAGGTCCAACCCTTTTCCTTACTTCCCTAGATATTCCCTAGGGATATCCAGGAAGTATCCCTAGATACTTCCTTCAAGTGTCTAAGTATAATCATCTTTATCTCTTCTTTCTTTCTTTTGTTCTTTTGTCATTTGTCATTACAGAACTCATTCCCCTTATCTTTAAATTTTATGTGGCCCCTTTCAGAGTACACCATAATTCCCTAATCCTTTTCATAAAGGATTTTGCATCTGTGCATCCTGGAATCAGTCTCAGTTTGCATGGACCCCTTATCCACTATAATTTGCCTGTTGATCACTAAGATTGAGCTTTTGCTTTCACTGGCATTCTGAACATGCCTGTTTCTTCTGCTCCCCATACTATACACCAGTCCTCAGTTTGCATGGCAATGTGTGAGATCCTTGAGGAGAGAGGCAGCTCATTTTTTTTTTTCAGCTTAATGTGAGGCACCTCTGAGGTCATCATAAATGCTTAATGAATGCATAAAAATAAATGAATAAATGAAAGATCTAGTTCCTTGTTATACAGAGACAGTTTTTAGTATGTTACTACTATTCTATACATGCAACTCCATTTTCACTCCTATGTACAGAATTTTATCATTTTATTATTTTTTTAATGGACCTAAAGTGCACAGAATTGAGTTAATCATGCTTGGCAGTTCGTGGCATACTATTGTCCTTCGCCAAGGTCAGACTTTTCATTCGTTCCTATCAAATTTTAGCATGGTGTCCTGCACCCATTACTCCTGCTTATTGTAATTTGTATTTTCTGTGATTAGCTATCTCAAACAGCTTTGTATCATTTGCAATTTTGTTAAGCAGAGTAAGAGGATTAAGATACAAGAAACAACAACAAAGAATAGATGATATATTAAGTACTGAATTGTAAGCTACAGACTTTAAATGCTCTAAGAATTTGGCAGAGAGGTAGAGCTCAAGCATGTGAACTAGATAAGAAAAGAGTAGAATGGCTGAGATGGGAGCTGAGTCAAGAAGGCTGGGTGGGATTTGGATAAGTGGAAAAGACAGGAACCTGTGAGCAAAGGGAAAATAACAGCTCCGTATGTTTGCCAGATGAAGTGGGGTAGGATATATAAAGGGAAGCGGTAGGATATTCATTTAGATATCTGGAATCAGGATTCCTCTTCCTTCTTACCCTGCCTCTATGAAGGCAGATAAGTAAGGGATATTGCCCAGATAGATTTTGCATTTTCTCAAGGTGTTCCTGTAGACAGTGCATTAGAATTTTTGGATTTGTATTAGAAAGAATACAAAGAGAAAGAAGAGAGGGCAGGTAGCATGTGGAGGAGGAGTAATCATCTGTGTCTCTTGTTGCTGTTTGCCTTCCTTTTTCCATTCCAGGCAGATCCAGCCTTTAGGAAGGGCCCCATTTCCAGTTTTTATCCTAATTCATATCCACCCTCCCAAAGGCCTGAGGATTTTTCTACTTGTTGCCACTGGAAAAGTCACCCAGATGGCTACCGTTATCTGGAACCTTAGAAATCCCATATTTGGCTGATGGTGTGGAAGACCTCATCATTTCATACTAGATCTTTCCTGATCAACCACTGTGGTGCTGATGAGCCTCTTTTTTTTTTCTTTAAAGATTTTATTTATTTATTTGAGAGAGAGAGAGAATGAGAGAGAGAGAGCATGAGGGGGGGAGGGTCAGAGGGAGAAGCAGACTCCCCGCTGAGCAGGGAGCCAGATGTGGGACTCGATCCAGGGACTCCAGGATCATGACCTGAGCCGAAGGCAATCGCTTAACCAACTGAGCCACCCAGGCGCCCTGATGAGCCTCTTTGATGCTGGATTCCATCAGCTCTACTGTATCTGACATTATGAATCGTCTAAGTAACATGGTTTGGTTTTTCACTTCACACTGATTGATAAAACATAGAGAACCAGATTTGTTCCTGTTTACTGCCAATATTGTTATCAGCATATCATTCACGTTTTAGTTTCACTGCCTACATTTCCTTGACCTCACCCTTGTTTTACTTTTATCCCATTATTATTATTATGTCATGTCACAATCCCCCAAACTGCCTCCACATCCTGGACCTCCTATCTGAGAGCCACTGATATACATAATTTTGCATAAAATATGGGCATCCATCTAAACATAGTATTTGACATGTGGGTACAATAAATAAGAATTGACTAATCAAGCTACAGATGTTAATTTTTTATTAACATCAAGTTTTAAAGCTGTTTTTTTTTTATTGCATTGTATTTGTGTTGTGTTACGTTGTGTGGATAATTTGCAAATGATAGGTTAACAAAATTACTAAAGAACTTCGCTGTGGCTTTGTGTATACATATGGAAATATTTTCAAGTACTAAAATAATATAAATAAGAAAAGACTTGGCATATATATGTTCTTTTCAACTTACCATACTACCTTGTCTATAATCAAAACCAAGATTCTGGAGTTGAGTTTGTGAATTATGTAATGGTGACATAATCAGAACCCACATGGTTTCAGAAGTGGATGAGTCTCATCCAGATTCCTGGTTCTTTCAGGGCACTGTTGGAGACAGTCAGGAACAAAAGAACACTGTGATAACTGGTTTTCTTTCATCGAAAATTTCCATGCAGATTTTAGATACGCACAGTCTATCTAGTCCAATGCATGATAAAGACAGAAATGGACTTTTAAAGGATGTTCTGTTGAGCATAAAATAAAACATAATGATAAAACATGCCTAATGTCTATATATTCCCTTGACATCTGAAGTAGCTGTTCAACATTCAAGACTGTTCAAAATACCACTCAACAGTTTGATTGTTTCCAAGTCGTGTAAATTCTGAATTTCCAGTATAGAATTATAGTTAAAAAAAAAAATACCTAAGGCTGTATTTTCTGGCTTCCATGAAGCTGGAATGAAAATATTTTTAGGTTCTACACTAATCAGATGCTTCTTTACAAAACTGATTTGTAATTAAATTATGTAAGGAAAGTAAGTGTACAGAGAACCCATTTTGCTAGGGTGCATCAAAGCAGAGTTGATGGGGAAGAAGTGGTATTGACTCTGGCTTCCTGATTCAGTAACTACCTGCCCTTGACAGAGGTAAAATGCCGCCAGTGTGATTCTGGGAGGTCAATATAGAGTCTATTTCTTTCTATCTAAACTAGAAGAAGACAACAGCAAAAACCCCACCCATTACAAGCGTCTACAATGGCTCTATCACACATTATCTGAAACAATCTTAAATATGTGCCTGTTTTACCTACTTTGGGATTTAATTTATTATGTTCCCCACTAGAAAGGTAAATATATAACTGTTTTTTCTCCATAATGCCATCAGAATTTAATGAGACATACAGAATAATTTACACATTTAGACCCATAAAATATGGACTAAATTAAAGAATTTAAAGAAAAGTATTGGAGAGTATTTTCATTATAAATATACTTTGCTTCTATTACCCTACAACTACAACCCAATCTGCACATTTAGAAATTTTAAATATCACCATTCTCTTCAAGCAATAATTATTACATGCACAAGTGGACACAGTTATATGAGGTAATTAGACTATACTAAAGTAATCTATACATTAATCAATAATCATTGATGGAGCATTATTGTGCAGCAATCTTGGCTAGGTACAAGTAGTTCAATACATCATCCACTTTACATTCCAACTGGAATATTCAATATACATAAAACCATAGTTGTGGCAACACCACTACTAAAAGGAGAAGCAGTTGACTGTCCTGAAAGAGAAGAGGAAGGTTCTATGCAAGTCTCCATCACTTATAAATTTCATGCTTTGGGGATAGTATTCTGAATCTCAACCTTGACATTTTTGAACTGAGAAAGATATGAAACGTTTGAAATACCATTGTATGTCCTAAAATGGCTTTTTCCCCAAGTCACTCACTTGCAGATACTTTAAACTGCAGTTCTAACCCAATCCATTTTTGAGCCAATCTTGACCCCCCACCCCCAATCGAGATCATTATCACCATGAACACACAACGGGGAGTGTGATTGTCCTCAATTGCCAATGGCCCAGTACTTGGTGTATGGGGAGTGAACCTGAGACATCTGTTTGTTTACCAAGCCACAGCCTTCACCGAAATACCATTGTATTCACTTTGGATTCCTATTCAAAATTTCATTACCATCCCCTGGGGTTTGGACCCCATCACCTCTATTTCTAGCCATGGATGTGACCCTCTGCCGAAGGACCATCTGGAACCACAGTGCTGCCATCCTCCTGATTGTGATTATGGCCTCTTCCTGGAATCTCTTGCTATGTACCCCAGCAGGCAGGGCTGGACACCCTCAGATATGGATATTGGCCTAAATCAAGCCTGAGATAATGACACATCTTGGAGCATCGCAATGGATGCTGCTAGCTCCTCAGGAGCTAATCCAATGAAAATGCTAATATTTATTAAGTACACTCTGTGCCAAGCGCTGCTCTAAATACTTTGTGTACATTATTCCACTTAATTTTATAATAACCCATGAGTTAGATACTATAATCATTACCATTTTTTATACATAAGCAAATCTGACCAAGCATGCTTAGATAATTTACCCAAAAAAGTAGTGAACCAGGTTTTGGGCCTAAATACAAGCTCTCAATGTCTGGGCCAGGTCAATTAGTGCATCTCCTGACCTCTGTGGTTTTAGCTTCAGTCTCACTCTTCCCCATGAGCTGGTGGCTGAGATTTTAGCATTCCACATATGCTATGAAAGATATTTATTACTATTATAATAGAATTAAACAAAGCAACAACATGTATACAATACAAACAATATTTTAGATGTTTAAGCCACTATTAAAAAAACACTTCAGTCATGTATGTTGTTCAGGCAACTAAGATTTACTCTTTTAAGTATTAAAATATTTTTAACTATTTTGGTTTGAAGTTTTCTAAAATAATTTACAACCTTCCCAAAGTAAAAAAAAAAAAAAATGGAATGATGGACACAAGGCAGTATTTTCTGACTTATGAGTAAATGATTTAAATAGGTCTTGAATGAAGGGACCTTGTGAGGGTAGGAGATTTTAGGTATTTACAATGTGTTGGTTATTAGAGGTTGTCCTGATTTTTGGTTTTATTCTAGAAACTGAGGTGTCACATTAAGCATGAGAAACATCAGTAGCTATGCCAGTACGAAGTGAGTAGCTTGAAGGGACTGTTCTATGTGTTTGCGCAGTGTGTCTTTACTCTCTCTTCCTTTCCCCTCCATCTACCAATCCCTCCCTCCTAACCTACTTAACACACGCAGCCTCCTTGTGCAGGAGAAAGAATCTGATATGCATTAACAAATTAATCCTTCAGGGCCCCCAAATAACCATATTCAAGTAAACATTTTAATGGGAAGATATGAACAGAATCAGACAGGAGCACGTTCTCCTTTCATTTGATTCTTTGTGCATTGTGGGGTTTTTTCTTCCCCTTTTCTTTTATCTCATGATATCAGTGAGCTACAGTGAATCCTGTGGTATCTCTTATGTTAGGCTACCCTCAACCTTTTGGTATCAAATGGAACAAAGGATCGGGGGTTTCTTTGGACTGGGGCATTCAGTAACCCCCTAGGTGTACATTTAGTTTAGTTAAGAAGCAAATGATGTCCTCAAGGGCCTATTTGGTGCAAGAGGATAAAAGTTTAACTTGGGTTTGGAGCCTAATATCCCGGCTAGTAATAATATATGATTGCCTTAAGTGTTCTTTTTTATACCTCTTTTCTAATATATAAAGATGGATCGCAAAAGGAGATAGGCAGCATAGGATTCAAATTCTGGTCATCTTTCTGCTTTGTAAAATAATAGATATAAAAAAATATTGTATTTAATACACGCCAGTGCCAAAGGCGTACTACAGGCTCATGCAGCAATAGGATGATCCCTGGAATCCTGATGAATTTTAAAAAATTAAAAGACCCACCAGGCATGTGCCATGAAATTGACAGGTGCATTGGAACATGAGTGTGAGCCACAAGATCATTCTGCTCGGGAAGATTTAAATTGAGTACAAGAAACATTAGCTAATAGAAAACCAAGTTTATGATCCAAACTGATAAAACAAGAAGAAGCAAAAAAGAGGAACAAGAGACAGAGAGTTGGTATGGCTCTTGACTGTCAGACAGGGAGTTTCAACGGTATCTGACAGCATGAAGACCCAACTATGTTAGGCTCAGAAGCAAAAAAATTAATATTTTCCAAGCAGACTCAATTTCTGAATCTCATACTGCCATGAGATTGCAGACTACCCCCTTGCTACCCCAGCACCTCCCACATTATCTTAAATCATGCCTTTACTTCTCTGTCTGCCTAGTTAGACTTTTCCGGATAAGAAATATGTCTATGTATTTTCATTTTCTGTATGTCCAGCTCTATCCTTCTGCCTAGAACAGGGTAGATACTCAATGAGTCATTGACTGGAAAAGATAGTGAGAGCCAAACAGTGTTGATTCCTTGTAAGCCAGTGGAAATTTGCCCCTTTTTAATTTCTCCCAGAGCCCTGGGATCTGGGGCAGGATTAAAACGATAGGCCGGGATAATGATCCTCACCATAAAGGTTCAGAGTTGCAGGTAAACACACCCTCTCTCCAGGGAGAATGTATACCATGGAGACACACAAGAAACAATGAGAGAACACCTATACACTAGAATGGAAGGCAGTCTGGATTTCTAAAAGACAGAATTTAAGACTAAGCCCTCAACAATATTTGCTACATGAATAAATGACCCTAAAAGGATTTAGTCACTGAAATGCTCAGAGGAGACATCAGCAGGCCACTGAAGGACAGGCAAGATTTGAGGAGATGGAGAGGAAGTGTGAGGGAATGTTAGCAGGATCAGAGCCAAACTTAGTGATTCAGCATGGCACAGAATTTACTGTCAACGTCCTCCATGCCAAGAGCCATATTACCATATGGGCAAACTCAGTTCTGATAACTTTTTCCAAAACTTCTCTATTCCCTTGTATTGATGTTTTATGCTAACTCTGTCCTCTAGGTATGTGGAATGCCTTAAAAACAAGACCGTCTTATTAAAAGCCTGCTTCAGACTTTGGGGCTTTTATACCCTTGGATGGGGATCTAACTAAGACATAAACTAATCATAAAGAAATATGACTTCTTTTCTCCCATTTTTTTAACCAAGAAAATATTATTGTTATTGTTGCTCTTTGACAAACAGGGAGATTAAACTTGCTCCTGATAAGGAATCTGGAAGTAAGTCTTCTGTGGCAGACAATAAAGGAGAGTGTTTCCAGACACACCTCACTCAAACCTTTTCTCTCAGCATTCCACTCAAAACAGAACATTCTCCACTGCATCATAAATTGTCACTAATTCAGCAGAGCTGAGTAAGACCACTCTCTGCTCCTGGTACTGTGATACTTTGTAACACAGACGCTACATTCTTAGAACAGGATAGAAGCAGAACCTGACCAGCTCCAAACAACATAGATCCTAAGAAAACACCTAGAGATAACTTGCATAAGGTTTTGAACACCAAAAATCTTTTAATTCGTTATGTTGCTTTTCACAGTTCCTTGGTATGACATGTAGAATGAAGAATCTGTTTTTAAAAAGAGAGACCGTTCTAATCTCCTAATCTAGGCACCCTTTCCTACAAATTTTAACACATTTGCCTCCGAGAAGTTTGCAAACAAAGGCAAAGACAGACAAAGAACATATGCTAAATTGATCATTTTTGTGTCTGAATATTCACTACTTGAGAGACAGGAGGAAACTGTTCAATCTGAGCTGGGGTATGATTATACTGTGGTCCAAATTGAAGTGTCTGTGGAAATGGATTGGGCGAGCTTCTCAGTTGTCAGTCATATCACTTATGCGGCGCGCAGTGAAATGAGGGTACTCATGGGAAACAGTCGGAGTGGTTCTGCGCTACACCTAGACAGATGGCTGTTCCTCTCTGTGAGCCACTGCAGACAGACAGGAGGAAGGGCAGGCAGAGCCTCCTCCAGAGCTGCCAGAGCCCCCCCCACGCCTCGCTTGGGGAGAGCTCCAGGCGCCGTCTGTCCAGGACCTCAACTGTTCTTCTCCAATCCCATCCACAGACACACGTCTTCCAGAACTGGGTTGGGGAGGGGGAAGCTTTGTACCTGACACCGCGATTCGGTGAGAGGGATAGGATGTAAGCACGCAAACACTGAAATAGTGACAGGCTCCCAGAGCACTTTAAGACAATGAAAGAAAAGCAAAGTAAGTATTTGCCGCAGCAGAGTGCTGTGCAGAAGAGGGGGGATTCTGGTGAGAAATGATGTTTCTAGAATTGATCCTCGTCACTTATCAAGAACAATTTAAATCCTATCTGTCACTTTTCTCAAAGGATGTGAGGACATAATTGGGTTTGCCCTCAGGGCAGTGGATGCAAGATTCCCACTTTGTGTCTCCCTTCCCGCCTCTTTCAGTCAAGGTTCTCCAGAAAAAGACAAAAACAGAAACAGAACTGATGAGTGTGAAGGAGGAGAGAGAGAGAAAGAGAGGGAGAGATATTAAGTAATGAACTCATGCTATTGTGGGGACCGGCAAAATTGAAGTTTGTAGGGCAGGCCAACAGGCTGGGAACTCAGCAGCATTTCTATTTTATAATCTTGAGGCAGAATTCCTCCCTCTCTGTGAGACCTCAGTGCTTTACTATGAAGGCATCCAACTGACTGGATGAGGCCCACACACTTTATCGAGGGTCATTACCTATACTTAAAGTCAACTGATGTAAATGCTCATCACATCTACAAAATACCTTCACAGCAATAGCGAGACCCCTGTTTGATGAACTGGCGGGACATCATAGCCTAGCCATGTTGACATGCAAAAGTAACCGTCATAGCACCTTAAGGGATTACCTACACACACACACACACACACACACACACACACACACACGTGAGGCAGTGTGTGATGCCCTGTAAGTCCCTTAAAATATATTTCTGCTCTAAATGACCCCAATTTTCCCTTCTTCATTCCATTCTTAACATTTTTATTATTTTCTTTTGTTAAATATTTACATCAGTGGTTCCACATCTCTCATCATGGTATTTCCTTTGTAAAACTGGTGAGGGTCCCCAGTCCACTTCCTGATAACATTCTCAGGTTCCCCACACTCTGAGTCCACCCAGCCTCTCAGTTTGACTGCCTGGCGTCCCTCTAAAGCAAGTTTTGGTCCATTTCTTGGTGCCGTCTGATGGAGACTCTTTCTTGTTCTGCTTTTGGGGTCTCCCCATCAAGAGAACCTTCACCTTGTTTTCAAATATTGGCATTCACCATGGATTCTTTCCTGATTGTCTAAGTGCAGATTTGTTACTCTCAGAAGCCCCAGTGAGTGGTATGCTTGTACTTTGTGCTCTGTTTTGGGGTAAGCACTGGGATTATTCATGTGCATATCCAGTTTCTTTCTTTTTTTTTTTTTTTTTTTGAGCAGTAAGCATCATGAAGCTTGAGCATCTTTCAATCTTTCAGTGTATCTCACTCAGAGGCCAATATGTGGTAGGATTCAGGATGTGTTTTTAGAATAAAAAGAAGTAGGGAAGGAAGGAAGGAAGGAAGGAAAAGAAAAGCTAAATTGATAACTAAATGGTAAGAAAATACAAAACCATGGAATTTCAGAATTTTAAAGATGACAAGATCTTTAGTGATTATCTAGGTTTGTTCCATCTTTTAATAGGACAGGAAAACGAGACCCAGATTCTAAATGATTTGTCTAGGAAAAAGATAAGTGACTTGGGTAAAGTTAGCAGAAATAGAATATACCTGACCCACAGTGCTTTCTAGGACACCACGCTGCCAACAAATAGAAGACTAATGTCCATGGGCCACTCAATTACCTTCTCTAGTAACCCTCCAAAAGTGCAGACATTTTATCCTTACCCTCTCCATCACAGGGTATGGCAGTGTAGTCCTAGAGCTGTTCTCAAATGCTCTACTCCTCCTTCCCAAAAAGGGAAGGACTGCCCTCCCTGCCCCCTGTGAATCTGGACCAAGTCAGGTGCCTTGCTTTGGCCAGGGTAATGCAGGAGAGAGTGGCATGCCAGAAACCACTTTGGTACTTCTCTTCCCTCCACAGGAACACCTCTCAGTGTTTCAGACAATGAGGCTCTGTAAGTCTGGTTTTGAGTAAGTAAAGTTTCAATTTGATTCATGTTTTCATTTGATTTATAGGATTTGTTTTAGTGTTTCATCCTGTGCAGCTCTGTGTTGGCAGGGCTAGAGCTCAAGAGTGAGGCATGGGTAGTTACTTCTTACCAAATATTTGTGAATTCTCTGACACTTCCTTGCCTCCTTATGACTAGATGCAGCCAGGGTACTGGTTCTAGTTAAGGGACTGTGAGTGAAAAGTGATAAATCTCCCTTCCAGGCAAAAGAATTTAATTGTGGGTAGGCAACCCTGCAGCCTCTCTTCCCCTTTGGTGTGGCTGCAGAGCCTGTATGTTGGGATGGCAGAGAAAAAAAGATGGAAGCGGCCTGGGTTGCTAAGTTACCACTTGGAAGAGAGCTGCCTTGTGGTGCTGTTGGGCTTATGTCAGATTTGCATGAGCAAGAAATAAATTGTCATGTGTTAAGTCACAGAGATCTGGAGTCATTTGTTACTGCAGCATATGCCTATCCCATCCTTCCCCCAGAATGAAGCATGGGGTGCATGTGTAATAGTTGGGTTGCATATAGAGTGCCGTAGGAACAATGCGCAACAGAAGTAAAATGAGGCCCCCGATCCCTCAGCGAAGTGAAATGAGTTTTCTTTCTTCTTTGTTCTTTTCTTTTTAATTTAGGATGGAAAGATACCAAGAAAAATCTTCATCTGCTTTGCTATTTTTCCTAGGGCTGGTCTCGAATACCAACCTAACAGAACCATCTTTTCTCCCTGGACAATTTGCACTTCAGAAAAGCATTTGGAACTAAGTTTTCATAAGGTAGAAAGTAATTTAATGTTGAAAAGGTAGAGCCAACCATACATGAATAAATGCATATCCATTGCATATTAATAATGCAATATAATAATCTACCCTTCTCACTTTTAGAACACTCCTCTGAGCCTTTCCCAATGTTAAGGCAGCTCTGAGCTCCAGGCCAATTCTGACTTTTTTCTCCTTGTTTCTACGAAATGTTCAGGAGAGTTACAAGCAGACCCCAGGAAATCCATTTGAAACGGAACACTGACAAAGTGCACCTAGACCAGAGAGTGAGGAGCCATGTCATATCTGAAATAATTGAGTCAAAAATGGCCGTTTATTCTAGACGAGGAAGAGCTTAGGAAGAGCATGATTACTGTTTTTAGTTATTTTAGAGGGTGTCGTGGATACAATCGTATCCTTCACTTATTGAGACAGTTACCGGGATGTTCTTGAAAGAAGAATGATTTGTTTATAAACCAGGTACAGGATACAATCGTATCCACGACACCCTCTAAAATAACTACAAAACACTGTGGGCTTATTGTTTGCTTTGGAGCACTAGCAGCTCATATATCGGCAGGGATTAAAGTAAAGGAGAAATCACTGCCTCTCAGGGCTAATGTAAAAGAAATTTCTATATTTGAAACTATGTGTTGGTTTAATGAAAGAGTTGCCCTCTACTATTGACAGGATCTATTCATTATTCATTCAACATACATATGACCAGCACTGGGTTCAGTGATGTGTTTATAAAGATCAAGGAGGTTTTAGTCCTTGACTTCAAATGGCTCGAATAACTCATATTCTAGGAGAGGAAACAAATAGATGACCAAAAATTCTGTGTTGGAGGGAGAGACGATGTAGAGTGGCACGTAAAGAGAGAAACGTTAATTCTCCTGGGGCTCGCTGGAGGTTGTCTTTGAGAAGGTTACACTCAGGCTGGGACTTCTAAGAAAGACAAGGTCAAGAACGGACCATTATAGGCAAAGGAAATAGAGTATGCAATGGCACTGAATATGAAAAATATGTGCTCTATGTGTCCTGATTAGGGAAGTAAGAAATGCTGGACAGCTAGAGCTTCTCACAGTGTGAGAGGAATTGGGGACAGTAGAGAAGCCAGGAGGTGGAAGCCTCCAGTTTCGGGGATTTTATAATATAGACAGTGGGGAGCCATAGGAAGATCTGAAACCCTTGAGGAACTTAATCAATGTTGTACAATCTCATCCATTCCCAAAGATCCATGACTCCAAGAAACAATGGACTGCTACTTCCTTTTAACTTCCACAGTCCGTGCTATACACATCTCAGTAGGATTTATCTTTTTCCTGCTATAATTGCCCTTATTTTTAATTTTGAAGATCTTTCTTTTTGCTCCATTTTTAGTTTTCCCCTAACACATAGGGTC